>NC_042496.1:17694-19925 GCF_005508785.2 Acyrthosiphon pisum | reverse complement strand
GATCATTATTCCCGTAAACCGTGTTTTTGAGGTCAAAATCACATTGGCACCGGGCGCCTTAAAGAAATTATGATTGTTCAACTTTTTTTGGGTGTAACTTGCTGCAGTAAGTGCAACTCAGCCACTCTGGTAGGCGATGTTCAATAATTTGATTTGATGCAAGCTTTTACCCGATTTGCCCGAATAACCAATAATAAATAAATACTAATTTCTACTGTAAACTGTAACCAATGGCAACTATTAATAAATAAAAATAAAATTTCCAATTTCCATCGTGAACCTCAATATCCCTGTTTGAGCACTTTTTTAAAATGCGAATTTCAGCAAATCCTTTCTTATTGCACGGTGAAAATATGAGAAAAACCTATATTCCAAATTTCAAGTCGGTACGTTGCGTAGTTTTTGAGATACAGCGATCAGTCAGTCAGTGGTATTTGAATTTTATATGTATAGATTTGTATAGGTAGCCAAAAAATAATTATATGTTTAAAATTAAATTATAAAAAAATAATTTCTTCCGGAGGAAGGTCGGGCAGCTAGTAATATATAAATTAGATGAGCCAATAATCCATATAGGCATATAGCCATAACGATTAAGGAACCCGAACAGCTTTTGGAATTTTGGAATAAAAAAAAAAATAATAATAATAACCTGTTAGTTTTTTTTCTGATGAGTTAGATTAGACTATTTTACTCTTTAAATTCAACTAGTTAAGTTACAAAGTTAATATGAATTAAAACTAACTAGTTAGAGCCCAGCTTTGACTGCAGTAGAGGTTAGAGTTTGTACCTACTTAGAAAGCTTAATTTATTTTATGTTTCATTAAAATTCTTGGAAATATTAATTATAAATGGAAGTATACAAGTTCAAATTGTTTTAATTAGTCATAATAAAATTAATAATTTTCTCACTTTCTCTGGGTATAAAATAACGTAATCTAGCTATACTGAATAACAACACATAAATATGTTAATAGTTATTTGCAATATTTCTTTTTCACTGATTCAATGATATAATATCACTGTATAAGAAAAACGATTCTGAGCGGAGACGGTTTGTCAGTCTAGATATTATAGGTATACTTATCTATAGTATTATTAATAATTTTCAAATTAATCATATCACAATATCCATTAGGTAACGCGTTATACATCAACAACAAACCGTGGTACTATCATAGATATATAATAGTATACTTTAGAAGTTTCAAGTACCCACAAATAACATTATACAATCACAACAAAATATCTAAATAGTTATTCCAGGTTTTTTAATATGTAATTTCGTCTAAATTTGAACTTAAAATTACTATAAAAATAAACTGTGCTTATGTATTTCTTAGAATTTTTGGTAACAGAATTAAATATTTACGTTGAACCTTGTTTTAAATTTTTAATCCTTAGATATAAAAGTTGAACATTTTATAAATTTTTAATTACAAAATAATTATTCAATTTTAAATTTGGTAAATTTTGTCAAGATTTTAACTTCAAATGCTTATAAAAAATAATCGTTCCTATGTATTTGTAATATTTTTCAACTGCTATTGTAACAATGTATCAGGAGCCCTGTATTAATTTTTTACACTTTTTGGCCCAATAGATAAAACTTTATTGATATTTATAGAAAAAAAAACTAAAAAAATTGATAACTTACAATGTCCGTAAACAGCTCAAAAAGAGTCAAATTATTTTCAAAATTTTATCGTATATAGAAAATGATAATATAAACATTCAGTTAAATTTTCAAGTTTCTACAGTCATTCGTTGTTTAATTACAACAAAATAAGAAAATCGTTACGTAATAAATTGAGTACCTAAATACCAAATGTTGTAAAAATATGAATTTCAAACGCTCATAAAAATGTAATTTGAGTTTCTTATAGACATTTTTTTTTTTGATTAAGGTAGATTATCCTATAAGGAATCTTGTATTACATTTTAAAATCTTAGATTTAAAAAGAAAAATTTTTACGAATTCTTAACTCAAAATAATTTGCTAATTTTCGTGATTTTTCCATATTTTTTCAATTTTTGAACTTTAAATGCTTAAAAAAAAAACTGTGACTAAGGATTTTTAATATTTTTCATCTGCCTTTGAAACAATATACTTGAAGCCTTGCATTAAATTTTCAAGCTTTTTTAATCAACAAATAAAATTTTATTGATATTTTTAGAAAAAAAACTAAAAAAAAATGAAAACTGACAATGTCCCTAATAGAGCTCAAAAT
>NC_042496.1:0-17243 GCF_005508785.2 Acyrthosiphon pisum | reverse complement strand
TTGGCTATTTTACATATTTAGAATATATTTCTATTATTGTTTCAAAAACATCATGTATATTGTTAATTTCTCGGTTTGTGATTTTTTCTAGCAACAATATTTTATGAAGTACCTCACATTTTTAATATTCAAATAAATTAAGTGTCACCAAAGGACATGAAAGTTATGTATTGTTTTTATTAAAATATTTTGTTTTTTTTATATATTTCATTATATTTATATTATATCTATGTATGAATTGTTTTAAATGTTTTATATTTAAATAATTTACCTGTTACCTACTAAAGGAATGATAGTGTATACAACTGTATAACTATAAAGTTATATATTGTTTTTTTTTAATTATTTTGAAAAAAAAAATCATAATATTTGCATATTTAAAAGTTTAATGCATATTTAGGGAATATTTTACGATTTTTTTAGAGCATATTAGCATCATATTTTAAGAACCTAAAAATCCGTGCTCTAATTATAATACTCCGCAACGGTGTTGGTGAGTTGTCGCCCGATCCCTAAATTAAGTACGAATTGCGGCCACATTTTATTTATCACTTCATATCAACCTATCAGCGATACCCAGAAGACACCACGAGGAGGTTGGCTGAGTCGTTTCCCAAAAATTTGTGTTTTTTATATATTTTTATTATTATTTACGTAAAAATGGCAAAATTTATGGTAAAATGAATTTTTTTAGATTATTGGTTGGGCAAAAACTTAAAATGAAATCAAACTGCTCTATTTCTTTTCGTGCTGGCTTTGTCATCTGTTGTCTTATAAATGCTTCTTTTTCACATATTTTCTTCGTTTTTATCAGGGCTTGAAACCGATTTTCGATACCGATTTTGAATACCGGTTTAAACCGTTAAAAACCGAAACCGAAATCGAAACTGAAACCGAAATCGGAAAAAATTAATACCGGTATCCAAAACCGAAACCGAAATCGGAAAAAATCGATACCGGTATCTGAAACCGAAACCGAAAACGGAAAAAATCAATACCGGTTTTCAAAACCGAAACCGAAATCGAACAAAATCAATACCGGTATCCGAAACCGAAATCGGAAAACATAAATACCGATATCCAAAACCGATACCGAAATCGGAAAAAATAATACCGTTTTTTGAAACTTAAGACGAAATCTTAAGAAATAACATGATATCCAAAACGGAAGTTGAAAAATTATAACATTAATATCTAACATTTAAATAGTTCTACGCATTTAAAATAAACCTATAGGCTATAATCAATTTGATTAATGTGGTGGGTGGGACACGCATGAAGTTAGCCCCTCATTGAGAAAATAGTTTCAACTTAAACTTAAACTTTAAACGATGAAGTTACACAAACTCTAAAAAATCAGGTCGCAAATCATTTGGAAAATTTGTTATGAAGAGGCTATAACTAAATACGTCATAATTACGTATTCATTCCAGTGTAAATATTATCATGATTGCAAATACTATAGTAGGTACTTGTCAGGCAACCAAACGCTAAATCGTACGCCACGCAATGTTTGGCGACTGGCGAGTAGGTTCCACGCCAGTATTTTATGTCATTATAAATTATTATAATTACAGGGATTAATACCGATATTCGATACTGATTTTGAATACCGGTTAAAACCGTTAAAAACCGAAACCGAAACCGAAATTGGAAAAAATCGATACCGGTATCCGAAACCGAAACCGAAATCGAAAAAAGTCAATACCGGTATCCGAAACCGAAACCGAAATCGGAAAAAATCAAAACCGGTATCCGAAACCGAAACCGAAACCGGAAAAAAATTTGTCGGTTTCAAGCCCTGGTTTTTATTCCATTGCTTCTACATTTGATATACGTTTCTGAATGAACTTCTACTAACACATTAATAAAATTATAGATGTTAGAATGAATAGAGTAGAACGATGAATTTAGGTGTGAATGAATACTTCCACAGCCGTTAGTCGTACGGTTACAGCTAACAGAAAACTGTGCCCAAATATTTGGGGGAAAATGGCATCCAAGGATATATAGTTTTCGAAAACATAGTCGGTAAATTGTACAATCCGATCATCTTAAGCGGGCAGTAATGCTAAAAAGTCATCCGTGAAACAATCAATGACGTTGTCAAAATCCAAAAATGGCCCCCCCATCAAATCCGCCCGTGGACCGGGCCGCAATTCACCGGTCTCCAACACGTTAATGACATGTCGGGCCGCCACTCACCTATGGCCCTCCGCAAACGATTGTTTTCTGGAAATGGTTCACTTTAGAATATTATAATAATAAACAAATCCTCAGTAAATAAATATAATGTAAAAACATATTAATATGTTAAATCAACCATATTAAGATAGGATCAACACATGATGGACTACTTAGGATCAGCTATAGTTAATAATACAATTAAATAAAAGCACAATATTATAATGTTATGGTAAACCGTAATCGCGGCATTATTTAGGAAAAAAGAAATCAATTACACCTTAAAACTTTAAATTATTTCAATAATTTCGCCTTGAATCCCTTCCTGAAAATAGTTATAAAGAAAAATTGAATTATACTAGTGTACATTTTTAACGGAAAAATTAACAAATTATTAAAAACTATTTGTAAAAAAAACATAAATGAAAAGGAATCGATATATATATAGAAATTCGGTCGTTATAACATTTTTAAAGAGAAAAAAAACAAATATTTTTCGAACAAGATTAATTAGTTTATTCTCGGTAGAATATAATTGCAGTTCTTTCTTAGAGAAAGAAATTAATTCAGTTTTTATTATTATTATTTTTTTTAAGTCAAAGGAAAAAAAACAATTACTATTCAGAATTCATTAAAACAGTTCTTCGGGATATTATATTGTATTTTATAAAAATTAAGAAAATTTATTATTAAATGTCTACAATGTACACAACACCCAGGTCATTCAGTAAAACCCCAAAAAATAACGCCGGAAAAGTATTTCGGTGTAATATTAGATTTATTTTTACGTCGTTCTATCCACTTGCAAATTGTAATACAATTATAAATGTTGTATATTAAATATCCAAGCGGGTTTGTATAATATTAAAAATTATAAAAACTCTATATACCTACTGGCTACTGCAGTACAAGGGGGTTCACTGTTGTTAAATTTACACAATAACTCGAAACAACGTTGCGAGAAGACTTTATTAACGAACTGTGCTCATAAAAATTCTTCGGAAAACCGAGTAATAACTAATATTGTTTTAGATAGTTACACTAAAATAATTAAAGAATTGTAGAAAATTTTTAAAATTTTAGAAATTCTGATGAACGCGTTATGACTTTTGTGTGCTTTAACATACCTACGCCATGCATACAGTAGAAAATCGATTAGGCTTTAAAGGGAAGAAATCGTTATATATAGGTGTATAATTAGTGACTACCTATTATTGTAGTAAGTTTATGGCTTAAAAAAATATAAAATAATCATTCTACGGAATAAATATAAAAAACAATAAAGAAATATATGTATACACAAAATACAACTATAATAAGATATTATTGGGTTTTTTTTTTACCCATTCGGGCCGTTCAAAACCTTTGCCCCCCTCTATTAAAAACTGACATGACACCACTGCATACACGATCACACAGACTGTTGGAAACTTGGAGCTCATAAGTGAACACCAACTGACAAGTGATTCGTATATCGTAATTAGGTTTTTCAGTTTTTGTCCGAATTAGATATGGGCAGAATGTTTATATTAGTAAATACTCCCGATACTATAATATTGTCGTAGCGCTGATTTGCTGATGAACGTGATAACCGATAATAATCCTTAACTATAGTCTATAATAAATTATAAAACCGACCACAACGACCGGGCTTAGTAGAAACATTGGGAAATAATGATTAATATTCTAAATAGATTTTAATTCGATAAAATTACAATTATTGTCGAGCTCATTATTTCATTCATTATACTCTGATAAACTGTTTTTGGTTTTTTTATTCATAAGGAGAAGTTTTGATACACAAACACGTAACTTATTAGAGGGTGCTAATTTTAAAATTGGGGGTGCTAATACCCCCTGAGCTCCCCCTACTTGTGCATATGATTAAATGACTACTATTAATGTGTATTCTGGAGTCTAAACATACCTATGTATTTTAAATAAAAATGATAATATTTCTTTGTACTAACCAATTTTAAATTTTTTAGAGTATTAATTTATTTTAATAAGTATTTATTAAGTATTCAAATTCTCAATATAATATACAATCATTTTATATAAAAATAAATGTTTTTAGGGTTGTTTTTATAGGTATACCTAAGTGGGCCGATTTCTTTTATTTTCCCGGTAGAAATTGTTTACCCAGTCCGGCCCTGATTATATGATATAAATCTCAATATTATTGTGTACGGTTCTTTGTTTTTGAATTACATGTTACAACAAAATAAGGAAAACACTGCGTGAGAAATCGAGTGAATATCGAATGTTGTAAAAAATTGTATAAACGCTCATAACAATTTAATTTTAATATTTCTTATAGGTATTTTTTTTCGATAAAGGTAGATAACCTTATAAGGAATCTTGTATCACATTTTAAAATCTTGGATTAAAAAAGAAAAATTTTTAGGAATTTCTAACTCAAAATAATTTACACATTTCCGTGATTTTTACGATTTTTGTCAAAATTCAAACTTTAAATGTTTATGAAAAAAAAATTGTGACTATGGATTTTTAAATATAGTAAGAGCCTTGTATTAAACTTGCAAGCTTCTTTACCCAAAAAATAAAATTTTATTGATATTTATAGAAAAAAAAACAAAAAAAAAATTGAAAATTGATAATGTCCGTAAACAGTTCAAAACAAGTCAAAATATTTTGAATATTTTATGATTTATAGAAAATGCTAATGAAAATTTCATGTACATATCCTACGGTCATTTGTTTTAGAGTTACCTACGCAAAAACCAAAATCGATTTTGTCAAAAACCGAATTTGCGTAAAAATTCCCGTTTTTTCTTAAGAAACTACTGACTAAAATTCTTACTTGTAGCTACAGTGGTTCCAGCTAGGTGATTTTTTTTACCCCTTTTTACCCACTTTAGGTGTTGAGTTTTGAAAAATCCTTGTTAGTGGGCGTCTACATCACAAAACAAAACTACTGTCCAAATTTCATACCCATAGCTTCAGCGATTCCGGCTAGGCGATGATGAATCACTCAGGACAAGTAATTTTATATAAATACCTACCCAACTAGGTGAGATATAGATATATAGTTAACATTTTGTTAAAATTACATTTTATAATATTATTTTATTTCTATTTATTGAAACGTTTTTATTGCGTATAAGTGTGTTATAAGTATATCCCTTATTCCCTAAACACCTCTAATTGTTAATATTTCACGTTAACGCATATTACTAGGTATAAACAAAGGTGGGCATTAACTAGTTAAAAAGTTAAAGTTAAGTTAAAAAGTTAATTTTTTTTTAACTTTTTAACTTAACTAGTTAGTTTATTTTCTAATCAACTTATGAACTTAACTAGTTTAATTTACAGTTGAAATAACTTAGCTTTTCTCAGTTGATTTTAAAAAAATCTATCAAGTTAAATACATTTTGAAACTTTTCGTTTATACGTAAATATTACTATTAAAAAAAAAAAAAATGTCAGTATAAAATAAAAATAATCAAATACAAAAACACAAACATTTCTGTTCTTTTTCTTGATAACATAATTTTGTGTATATTCATATATTTTATTAAGTTTTAAATTATATATTATACGAGTTGCAATTATAAATGTTTTTAAAAAATTAATCATTTTCAATTATAAATAGACAATTTTTATGTTTTAATGTTATATAACTTATATTATTCAATTGCTATATGATATAAATCTGTTAAATTATTAATTTGAGATGAGTATAGTTTAAATTAGTAAATAATAGTAATGTAAAAGTAAAAGGGTATCAGCGTACAATGTACGCCGTACATTATGATAAAAGTTCAATAAAATTGTTTTTTATAATTTATAAATTAGAAACTAAAAAGACACATTCACTCTTTATATGATTAAAAAAATTAATAGATTAACTTTTTTTAAACTAAGTTAAGTTAATATTTTTTTCTATATTAACTTTAAACTTATCGAGTTAAATTTATAATTTGTTAACTGTTAACTTTTAACTTATCGATATTGTGTCCTCTTAACTTAACTTAACTTGAGTTAATTATTTTCATTAACTTGCCCACCTTTGGGTATAAATATATAATATACTGATATAGGTAGGTGGGTACATCAGTTATTTTTCCAAACCCTAAATCAACTGCCTTCTGGGATAATTTTTTTTACTAAAAAACCAAAAAATGGTAGAAGGTACAGCCTACCTTGTATCTAGTACCTACCTCAGGAAATACATAGAAATAGAAGAAAAAGAATTTCGAATATATTACTTAAAAAATGAGAAATTAGGTCCCTACTTTAGAAATTCACTATATAGCTATATATAAATATATAGGTAACCACTTAATCGTAGGTAGATAAGAAATATAGTTAAATCCTTTAAAACTTAAAAATTAATGATTTGGATGATTTGGTCCAAAGTCGATACATAGTACTCGTACATGCATAGGTACCTACCAAAGAATGTACATTTTTAGGCCTACTCATTTTTTGTAAGAATGGACTACAAAATTCAATTGTATAGGTTAGGTACAACATTTAACTATGGCACTAACCTTAAGAACTTCTATGAAAAAATTAATCGTTGAAAATAAAATCTAAACTGTGAATATTATATTTAATATTTCAACCACATAGAACTAGTCAGTATAATTATTAATTTCTTCCATAATTTAATTCTTTACCAATTATTAAAGAAATAAATATTAGACCAAGGTACAAGAGTCCAAAGATACAACACTCTCCCCCACCAGCAACTTTCAAATTTTTAAAGTTTTAGTAATTAGTAAGTAATAGTATTCTTAGTGCTTTACAAGGAAACATAAAAAAATTTATTTAATTGTGTACTATAATTGTTTAATTCAGGGGCGTCATTTGAATCACATAAAATTCAGTTAAACTGAAATTTATATGAACAATATTATTATGTTAAAAATATGAATGCACAATAATATTCAAATGATACTTACATTTGAGTAATAATATAATAATCATAATAATATTATCACATGGTCAATATTAATATAAACTAAATAAAAAAGGTGGTAATTGTCAAGACAATTTTTTCAAGTAAATAAAGTAAAATAAAAGTTGTATTTCTATTTATTATACGCTTTTTTTTAAACTTTACAATTTACTATAGAAACCAACATTTACATAATGTAATATATTATGCAAGTGTGTTTAATTGTATTTTACCAACTACCTTTAATTTAAACATTTTTACTACAGATTTTTTTCAATAACATTTACAGACTTATAAATACAGCAGGAAACTATAATATTAGAATAAAATAGATAATTGGTAAGTAATTTAAAGATAACCTTATTATACTCCGGCCCACGAGAGAGTATTACCGTCGCCGGACTAAAACTCGTCCAATTCCGTGCATTCCCCACTACTCGGCATTTCCGATAGCTGTTCGGTAACAGTCGGCTGCGCTCAACGCTATACGATGTATAGCGGTCGTGGAAATAGTGGGGGAAATGGGGCCTCGGAACGGTCTCCGCCGTCAGTCTGCATGCGCAAAACGGTAATACTCTCTCGTGGACCAGGGTATAGATATCAAATTAAAGTCTTAATGCATAGCTATTGTTATTAATTAATTAATAGCTTTTTTCCAAGAAAAAGTAGGTAGTTAATATTCTTAAAGTCATTACTGTATTTCTATAAGTAATTCTATATTGGAAATATTTTAATTTACATAGCCCGATAACATACGTAATTGCACCCAACCCATTTACAATTAAAATATTTCTTTACAACTAGATGAAAAAATAAATAAACATTTCATGATGGTCATTATTTTAATATTTTAACATAATATTAAACCTAATTAAAAAATAATGGAAGTCTAAATAAAACACAACAAACACAATATTTTAAGAAAAAACACATTAATATTAATTTAATATTGAGTAAATAATTAAACAAATGATAATACTAATTATGACTAGTTTGAGAATAAAAAAATAAATACTATTAAGGTATTTAGACTATGTAACGATTATCGCAGTTTTGAAAATGAAATATAATATGATTATCTAATAAATTACATATTATATTGCACAGCCAATAAGAACAAAATATGTTTATATTTTTATAAAAAAAAAACACAAAAATCATTAAAAAAAAAAATTAGGTAAAATAAGAAACAATGAATTATATATATATATAAAAAAAACAATCAAGAATAATCAACATTTAAGTAGTGTAAATATACTTTTAAGCCATACCACAGTGAATGGATGGAAATGTGTCTTGTTAAAATAAATAATTAATATAACTTGTCATTTTGCTAATTAAAAATTGTGCATGGAAGAGTATTATTATTAATAGTATTAACTCTAAGGCCTAAAAAGGTGGTGTCTGATAGTCGCCCAGTTGAGTTATTTTGCTTATATTGTCATATTCTGCACGTATTTTGGAATTTACTTCATCACTGAAGTTAGGTATATCATTTGCCAATAAACCATCAGTTTCTATTATTGGCATCACAGATATTATTACACGACCTGAACAAATTAAACATCACAATGACATTGTATAGACATTGTATATTAGAATAAACTAATAACACTAAACGACATAAACACCTGGCTCAAACATATGTTTTTCTTTGTTTATGAAATAGTTGTTGGAAAATACAATAGGCTGCACTGGCAATTTTTTTTTTAAAGCCATTTTAATAGTTTCTTCATTTGTCATTAAAGTTGATGCCAATAAAATTGTAGGCTATAAACAGAGTTACAATGTATAAACTAAAACATTATATATTTGAATAAAATTTAACAATAATTTAGAATATTTACCCCTGAATCAATTATCGCTGTAGAAAAATTCAGCAACCTCAAATTTGTATAAAAAAATTGAATGGGACACAGGGCCAATGAGATTAGCCATGGAAAAAATGAAAATGGCCATAAGGTGATGAAATTTGTTTCTGAAATTATATTCAGTTCCATCTTTTGACAATAGACCAAATGCAAGAGTCCTGTAAAAATATATTAATATATTATAATTAATAATTATACTATAAATTGTATTTATTTATTTTACTTAGACAACAACAAAAATGTTTGCTATTGTTTGACAAGTGTGTATCTTTTATTCTAATTAGTATAGTCATAAGTATTCAAACATTTTAAATAATAATAATAACCTAATGTATCAATGTCAGTTTGATAATTTATAATAGCCACTCTTGGACGTGTTGATGATAGATTTTGTTTCCCGTGTAGGCACCATTCAATAGACAATAAATCTGAGATTTGCTGCCCAAAATATGCAATCAACCTGCAAAAATAAGTTAAAACAATTAGTTGAAATTAATAGAACATTTTATATTTTATATGTAAATATAATTTATAAAAATTTTTCACAATAGAATTGGGATGGATTTTATATGCAAGAAAGGTATTCAATACCCCTGCACATTAGCATTCAAACAGATTCATTATATTAGCAGATTTTATCATTTTCTATAATTGTTGGCAAACCGTATACGAGTACAAATCTAAAAATTTACTTATATCAATCACTACCATATGTGTAAAATGTCCAATCATCTAAGGAGGTGCTAAATCTACAACTATATATGGGAGCTACCACTAACTTATGAAGTAGATATATATATTCAGTGTTAAAAAAAAAACAGTACAATTATTTTGTTATTTTAGACAATATTCTGCTTTATTAGGTACCTAATGTATTTATTTATTTATAATATTACTAGCTGTCCCACCCGACGTTGTCCAGGCCAAATATTTGTATTTTATATAAATATATTTGTACAAAATGTATATACCATATTTCTTCTAATTAAATATTAATATAATATGTAACAAATTGCAACCATTTAGAAAAACAAAAAAAATTTCTTTTTTCATATGCTAAAAAAATCATGTGTGAGCTACCCTTTACCTATCTACAGCCTATATGGGTTGAAAAATCAAGCTGTATACACCCTCCAATTTTCAAGTAATAATCTATTGAAATAACTTTTATTGAAAACGGTCCAGTTATTTTTGAGGCTATTAACTTCGGATAAACCAACATCCAATTTTAGTTGTACCTATAACCAGATACCGCCTGCCAAAAAATTTAGATTATATAAGTGTATCTTGGGTTTAGTGTACCTATACCCAGGTACCTGAGTTCACAGATAAATTTGGGTAGCTTTGCAAACTAAATCGACCAAGGTGAATAATTTATTTGTGGTGGATTGGGTATGACACTTGGTATAAATCGAACGTGGTTTCAACTACTCTATAAACATTCCTGATATCTCCAAGAAATGTTCACAAAATTGGTCAAGTAATTTTTGAGAACCAATAAAATAGCTACAAATATACATTCAACTCTCATATTTGTTTTAAGATATAATATCTTTATTCAAATTTAATAATAGGTACCAATTATTAAAATATGCTTGAATCGTAATAACTAGGATAAGATTTACTAAGCATCAGCATATTTTTAGACTTTTTGTATAGTCTTGGACTGAGCATACTCAATTATTTTATAATATAGCTACATACTAATAAAATAATAATATATTATAAAATCAATACCATAAATTGACATACAAATATGATTTATTTTGTTGAGGTATATGGTTTTTGTTATCATTCAGTATAGGTTACATAGGTTCAGATCATTCAGGTATATCCTTATTATCCGCAAAGTTTTAACATTTTTATTTTATATATAACATTAGATCAGTTTTTTTTTAAATTATTAAATGTGGATATATTGTTTTCAAAAATGATTGGGATGAATTATAGATTACCAAATAATGCATTTAAATATCAATTATTTTCAAAAATAGTTAATAGATTTTTATTTTAACAAAAAATAGGTAGGTAAATAAGAAGCACCTGGCATGTATTTTTTAAGCTTTTTCTTGGTAATAACTAATAAGATATAAACATATTATTATGTAGATAAAACATCTCAACTGAGTAAAATTACCTTACTAAGGTAATTGTGAAACTTAGGTCTCTAAAATTGTTTAAATATAATACTTATTCATGTAAATCTTACACTATAAGTAAATAGATACCTACAAATTGAAATATACAAATTTGAGTTTAATACTATGTTTGAAGAACAGTATAATAAATAATTAATTACACAAAACTGGTGTACTATGTACCTATGTAAAAAAAACATATTAGGCAAAACCTTAGGTAATTCACTTTCATTTTATACAATCGACATGTACCTATACCATTGGTATTTAATTTATTATTCTAAGTTCCTATAGTGTAACTTGTTACACTTATTCATAATTTCAATATCAGATAACCGAATATGGCACAAGCCACTAACCTTTAAATGAGAGAAACTGCATTTCAGCAATAATAATTTTTGCTTTGATTATGATAATGTATGACAATCAATGACATTAGGTATATATTTTAATATTTAGTGCAAACAATTGATAGCATAAAGTATAATAACATATAAAAGTACTAGGTACCTAATAATAATGTATAACAGCAATCAGACCGAGGTAATGATTAAATTCTACAATCATAATGAACCATGAGTAATGTAACTGATAAGATCAATATTGTGAAAGTAGTCTGTGAAATATTTCATAAATTAAAATAGTATGATTAATAAATACCTAATAATATTAAAGAACATAACTAAGAAAATTCAATTTTCCAAGTTTTTTTTGGATAAATTTGGTATTTTCCAGTAAGGTAATCAAGTATCAACAGTAATTAAATTAATTGTCTACAATAATAAGCATAGGTACCTATTATTGTAAGAACCCAGACTTTCAACGATAAATTTTTTTCCAAAGGTTAGTGACAATAGCAACGGTAGGTATACCAAAATTCAATAACCGAAAGTTCTTTAGAACAGCTTTCGGAAACTGAATCTCATAAGTCTGCCGATTCACATAAAGGAAATCGTTTCAAGTCCACATTTCAACGGAACCTAATAATTAGATTGTGTCCAATACCGGACAACAGGAAAATAGGCAGAACATACTATGAAGAACTAATCTGTTTGAGCCGAGAGTATGACCATCGATTATAAATATTATGTAGTAAGGTATGACAAACAACAGCCGTTTCTACTGCCGTACAATAATAATTACCTGGACCGGTGTTTGAACTGGAAGACAGCCAACAGGGACGTGAGGGAGGCCAACACAGAGAATATGGCCAGACGGAAGTGGTAGCGGAACGTTCGTAGCGTGTCGTAGAGGAACGGCAGCGATATGAAAAACGCCACGAATAGTACTTCCAGCCACACGGCCATTGTCGGTGACTCGGTCGAGGGGCTGACGACTTCTGTTCGTTCTTCGTCGGCGGCAGGTCGATCCGGTCGCGGGCCCAACTACATTTCAAGATAGAAATGACCGTGGGAGACCGTGGTCCGGCCTCTTGTTTTACAACATATTATTACAAAATACGGTACCTACCTACATATAATTGGTCGTCACAATGACTTTGGTCGCCGCACACGGCGTCTCGTGCGAAACGACGGTGATAACAACAATACCAATAATAATAATAATAATAATAAATATTATGATCAATTTAATATGTTTTATGCTGAAGACGGACAGCTGCAGCCTGCTGGCGTCGTATCAACCGGAATCGGAAAGAGTATTGATCGATTTTTACGCCGCACCAGTAATTGACCAGTGGTCCACGGTCGGGATCAGGAACGCAAACAGTAACGACGTTAGTATTTATCTTAATATGAAAAATAATAAAATACGGCGTCAGACGTATTATTGTTATTAATAATGTAGTTCGTGGTGCCTTATTATAGATTGTTATTTTTTTACATGTTATAGGAACAAATAGTCTGATAACGAATATGTGATAAGAATTACGAACAGTTCAAAAATCAAAACAAACCGTTATCACGGTTCACTCCGTTTAAAATACGGGAGAGAAATAAATTGAACTAGATATTCATGGTTATTAATTATTAATTAAGGGTGTGAAGTCAGGTGACCATCGTGGGAACAGATTTCCCGATTTTGATAACAATTAATAACAGCGAACTTAAAGAACAAAAAAAAATGCTGATGCCAACCTACAAAAGTCAGAAAAAATCCCAATTCCCGCGGCGTTCACCAGCGAATAAATCAAAAATCAAACAATCGGTTTCATACCAATAGTGATTTTTCAAAAAATGTAGTTGGACATTTTTCAAATTTTCAATTTCAATTTGTTATATTTAACTACTTTTCTAATTGTTATCTAGTTTCATGTATTTTATTTTCCTTGTACTGTTACATAGGGTGGTTAAAGAAATTAAGTACCTATTATGTTTTTTATTATTTTTTATTAAATCATATTTTGTTTTTAACTAATTTTTTAAAACACTTTTACTGTTACCTATGTGGTGACTATAAATATTTACTACATTTTTCGTAATCTTAGTAGTATATTTGATAAAATACAATTGAGAATATAGGGATATATATCACTGGTTAAATCAATTATTACTTATATTATATGGTATTGACTATTGAGAGTTAGGGTTTTGCTTATGATGTTCACTTAACATAATTAAAAGTAACTATAAATTAATTTATTTAATTTCTATTTAAGTTACCAAACTATGCAAGTTCTGATATTATGTGTTTAATTTTGAAAAGCTATTTAAAAAATGTTTATTACCTATTACTTGTATTTAAACATAGTAATATTGTAACAATATGTAACCACAATGTTAATACTAGATTTAGAAAAATGTAAATATATATATCATATTTAAAATATGCCTAGATGTGTAAATCTTTCGGTCTCAAAAACTCGTTAAATAGTAAATACTGCTATTATATTTTGTAAGCATTTAAAAATCAATATTAATCTTCAAAAATTATTACCTTTTTTAGTATTCCATATTAAAACTATTCTAATTTCAAATGTCCAAATTCTTATAAAGTAATATATCTTATTAGTTATTCAAAAGCTGTTATAATATTTATTTTGTTATTAATAGTAAAATCACCTTAGGTATTTATATTTCATTTTATCTATCTTGTTCGGTTTTAGGTACTTATATTATGTATATTATATTAAACGTTTATAGTAATGAATAATTGTAATTGTATAATATTTAAGGAACTCATCACCAAGCTTAGCTTATAGAAGGTGAGCAAACGATTATCTATTTATCTATTTGTACTAAATAACTTATTGTAAAAAATTTTGGTTTGAAAAATAAATAAATAATATATTTATAAGTTAATATATTTGTATTGTTTTTCAATATAGGTAAATAATTTTTTTATATTTATTTAATAATAAATAAGTAATTAACTATTAGTTAATATCAAATACTTATTTGGTTTGAAATGTTCAAAGACTAGATCAAACTGTTCAATTACATACCGGTATTTTAAAATCTATTAAAATAAATACATTTTGCTTGAAATGTGTTTAAACCAGTATTCTATCCATATTTGAAGAATTAATAAATAAAACTGAATTTATGAATTAAAAATGAAGTTAAACAAGTCCTTAACTGTTAAATAACTAAACTGGTTACCCAACATTAGGGCTAGTATGAATCTTTATTAAATACTTATACAATAAGTACCTTATTATCTTAACATAAACTTTTTCAATATTAGTCTTATCGACTTAAAGTTTTCAAGATTCAACTCAATACCACTTGAATATAAAATGTAGACTTTAAAAAAAGTCGCATATTTAACTTACAATGAAAAAATTGAACTACAGCATTAAGTTCTATCTACTTATTATTCTTATATACCCTTCGATTTACAATGAATACGAGCAACACGCCTACTAAAATGAGTGCCAAAAAAAAGTTCAAAAGAAATATTACTCGATACGTTAAACGTAGGTATACCATAAGGAGACGTCTATGTAATACGAATAATGGAATGATGAGTTTTCAAACTTTTTGCTACTGTGATTACGGGCGAAATAAAGGTCGTACGTCCTTGGACCATAGAGCCTTTTTTAATCCTCGTATGCCAAATGATTGGATTCTAGAATTTCGTGGCGATCCGACAAAAAAAAAAAAATCAAAAAAACCACGCAAATACGTAATTTTCTGAGTACGAAAAACACTTTAAAAATCATAACTCCCGAACCAAAAGTCTGATCGCCTCGATCTCGGTGCCAATCGTTCGGGCGTAAAGCGCTCTATAAAGTTTGACTACAAAAACGCCTCGAAGCGCCCAAAATCTAAGTGTTGTTGATGAAAAACATGAAAAGCGCAACTACCTACCCTAAACTAACGCACAAAAGACGGGGAAAAACGTCTCGTACGGCCTCGACACAAGACGCCGAATTTCATCACAGACATACGTACTATAAGAAAACTTAAGTTTGAGAAACGTGGGGCGACAACTCGAGTTTTTCCAAAATAACTTTGAGGGGGGGGATTAAAAGGACCCTTACTCTGGGGGGACTATTTAGAAGGTCTCGAAACAAATTTTTTGGTGTTAAAACAGTGCACCTGAGTTAAAACCCGACCGAGATATACTTGAAACAAAAAAAAGGGGGAGGGGTAATTTTTGGTATGTTATGCACGTGACCGCCCACAACCCATGATAGCTGTTGACGGAATAACGATACGACGATAAGCGGCTGCGCCACGGCCTTCTGAAGTTGGGTGAGGAAAAAATTCGGTTGAGCATACCTGTGCACACCAAACGCGAGATTGAGCATACCTTGCACCGGTATAACGGACAACAAACACATGTTTACGCGTATTATACGTTTTCCCCCGGGCGGCTTTGGGCGGCCGTGTTATGGTATAGGGGGAATACGGGAAACGGCGTTACCCACCCGCTATTTGTTGTACCTCGTCGGGCCGGGTGTCCCTGGATTCTTCTCACCGAGTGGCGAGCGATGAGCCATCGCGCGCGGACGTACGCCTTACCGTTCGCCCTCCGGACTTGCAGTGATGAGGGGGCTGGAAAAACGAATTTTCTCGGTGCCCGAGGTCCCGAGGTCCACGCGCGTTGAACACAACGTTGTGGGAGGGCACGGTCGATTTTAATCGGGTAGACTCGAAAAGAAGTGTTATATACTTATATTATATTATGGTGACGATGAGATATACTAAACGGCACGCTAACGGTTTACCTACCTTCTTAACACCTAAATTACGGGCTAAATAAGGGTCTTACGCGTTTCAACCACTGAGCCATACCGACTAGTTGTACGTGTCTATCAACAGTATTCAAGATTTCAAAGACGTAAAAACTCGATTTCCAAAAATTACGTAGAGCCAAAAAAACGTGATATACATAAATAGGCCGAAAAACATGAAAAAATTTAAATAAATACCCCGAATCTTTAGCATTAAGTTCTATCTACTTATTATTCTTATATACCCTTCGATTTACAATGAATATGAGTAACACGCTTATTAAAGTGAGTGTCAAAAAAAAAGTTCAAAAGAAATATTACACGATACGTTAAACGTAGGTATACCATAAAGAGACGTCTATGCAATACGAATAATAGCATAATGCGTTTTAAAACTTTTTGCTACAGCGATTACGGGCGAAATAAAGGTCGTACGTCCTTGGACCGTAGAGCCTTTTCGAATCCTCGTATGCCAAATGATTGGATTCTAGAATTTCGTGGCGATCCGACAAAAAAAAAAATCAAAAAAACACGCAAATACGTAATTTTCTGAGTACGAAAAACACTTTAAAAATCATAACTCTCGAACCAAAGGTCGGATAACGTTGATATCGGTACCAATCGAAACATCGCAAAGCCCTCTATAAGGCCCGACTACAAAAACGGCTCGAAGTGTGTAAAAAAAAATATCAGTGCAGAAACACCCCGAAAAACGCAAATTTTGAACATTCGGGGCCTCGAAATACGGAGAAAAACGTCTCATACGGTCTCGACACAAGACACCATATTTCATCACCGACATCCAAACTATGCGAATCTCGAAGCTTCAGAAACATACGACGACATACCGAGTTTTTCCAAAATATCTTTGGGGGGGGGGGGGGGGGGGTCAAAGTACCCTGACTATGGGAGGACTATTTAGAGGGTCTCGAAACAAATTTTTTTGCGTTGAAACGGTACGCCTAAGTTAAAACCCGACCGAG
>NC_042495.1:119541570-119541763 GCF_005508785.2 Acyrthosiphon pisum | reverse complement strand
CTGTTAAGTAATCCAGTTTCTTTAAAAATAACAATAGTC
The DNA here is from genome assembly GCF_005508785.2 of Acyrthosiphon pisum. Classification (NCBI taxonomy): domain Eukaryota; kingdom Metazoa; phylum Arthropoda; class Insecta; order Hemiptera; family Aphididae; genus Acyrthosiphon; species Acyrthosiphon pisum. Next base: position 119,541,724 of record NC_042495.1, on the reverse strand, counting down.
ACCGGTGAAACGGTATATCTCTTCCGAGATTTTATACTTTGCCCGAATAGTAAATGCATGATGCTACAGCGCAACATGAACCTTTGGCCTTCGAAGCCATGAATATTACATATAAATAAAATGCTATAACTTATTACAAAATAGATACGCATTA
>NC_042495.1:119540210-119541150 GCF_005508785.2 Acyrthosiphon pisum | reverse complement strand
TTTAATGTATTTATTTTATATTGTGGATACCAGTGTACAGTGGTATTTACACTCGGTAAATAAATGTATGTGTATAAATCACCTTTATAATAAAATACTGACCAAACTAACTACACATTTTTTCTCCCTGCATACTCAAAATATATAATACCTATAGCTAGCTTAATAAAACCAGAAATCAAATTTTATGGATACCCTTCTTCACAATGTTCGTGTTATAATTGTATCAATTATAATACTGTGGGACCACAAAACAACATCAAATATTCAGGGCCGTAGCTAGGCACTGGCAAGAGGGCATTTGCCAGGGGCGCAATTATACGAAAGGCGCAATTTCATCGAGTGTCAATCTCAACTGAAATGTGATAATTTACAAAAAAAAAAAAAATCCACCGTTTATTTTTAACGTTATCGCAATACGTTTCTCGTCGCGAATTCGCATAATATTGGAAACTACGCTAGTGTATATTTATTTATATCACTGCCCCTCCGACCATACCTAGACATGCAATATGTATATTATTATATGCTATATGCGTTGACGTATTTTGTATTCACTATTCAGTATTCATACCATACGGTCGTCGGTAAATAACAATATTTTTTATCAGAACTAAAAACGATATAATATTATGTTATACTGTTATCTGTAATATGTTACGAATTACGAAACGAACATTTTGTCATTTTCACTTGTTTTTTCAATCAAATAAGAAGTGAAGAAGTGAAGAATTGAAGAATACAACATTAATCATCATTTTATCACACGTACTTTACTAAAATGTATACATCACTATACACTTCAAGATTTCTATCCTAATCTTGAAGTGGCATTAAGAATATTTTTAACTATTCCAGTCACCACAGCCACGTGTGAAAGAAGCTTCAGTAAGCTGAAGATAATAAAAAACTATTTAAGATCTACGATGAACCAAAATCG
>NC_042495.1:119536946-119540160 GCF_005508785.2 Acyrthosiphon pisum | reverse complement strand
AGGTAACAGCTTAGTTTTACGATTTTAAATATATTTATCGACAGGAGTCGTTCCTATGTTTATATCGTACTTTTGAGTTATTACAGTATTAATTAGGCCTAGGCCAATATGTGGACAACAAAATTACAGGGTGAATGAATTTAAATTTAATAATTAAACTGAAGTTTTATATTTGTGAAAAAGACTTAGGTAAATAATTTTAATATAATCATAGAAGGCACTTGGCTCTTATTTTCGGGGGGGGGGGGGGGGGGGCAAAAATGAATCACAATTTAATGACCCATTTAAAAACATTCAACTTATCTATATAACATTCCATCTAAATTACTCACTATCTAAATAAGAACAGATAACATTTCACACTTATTTTTATATTAGATATATATTTAAGTAATTTCCCAGTCCAGTCCCATCAATGGATGGCTTCTTATTCATATTTTCATTGTATTTTTGTTCTGTCGCATACACTTATTGTGCTAGATTATAGTACAGATTGCGTATATATAAATAAAAAAATAATTAAATATAGGTACAGGTATATACTTATATTTTGGTGAAAACAGATACATACATTTTAATTTTAAAGTATATAAAAAGTACCTATATAATCAATCTTTTATAATAAAACTAATCTATAAGCCATTTAATTAATTCATTGATAAACGCCGACCTCTTACTTTTGCTACTGAATCAAATCTATCAATTATAACATGAAAATCAATTGGATATTCCTTATATACATAAGGTTACACAAGAAATTCGTAAAAGTGAATTACTTCCCTTTTCATTGGGGGAGTATGTACAGCATTGCTAAATTACCTACTTAAGAGGACGTCACACCTGGTGTGTTGTACTGTTGTCTCCGTTTTATAAATGTACAACATACCAAAAACTGTTTTGCGCGGGACAACTTGTCTCGCACCATATTTGTTATAGAACTACCAAATTTTCAGAGCAAAGAACTTTATCTGTGCAACAAAATCTTTTTTTTTTATAAGCAAATGAAAAAAACAAAAAAAGGAAATGTTTTAAAGCAAATAACTTTTATTGTATTTATGTTATCTAAAGTCTAAACATGTTGGCACGCTGTTGCATAGATAATTGTCTACCCTTTATGATCAGAAATTTAGGAGCCACTACTACAAACGCAGAAAGATACAAGTTGTCCCGCACAAAATACACTTTTGATATGTTATACGCAGTGGCGTCATTTGGGGGGGGGGGGGGGTGGCAAGGTGGGCATTTGCCCCTGTCTGATTTTAAAAGCGGCCCGATGGGCCGGTGCCCGGTTGTTGCCATTTTACAATTACTATATTTTGCTATCGCAAAAACATGCCTATTTTACAATATTTTCAGAAAATACATTAATTATACATTTATACTTTGTTCTAAGAAATTATTGTCACAATGATAAATTTTTACTAATTGATAGTTGGAATATATATTTAGACGTTTGCAGGGCCGTACACATTGTATGTATGGGTATATGTAAGGAAAATAAACATAATATTAATATTGTTGTATGTACAACAATAATAATAATTAATATAATCTCTTTATAATCTCGTATAGTTAAATTTCTAAAATCTAAAATTAATACTAATTCTAACAACAACAATACCGATTGGCACTATTATTAATTATCATTTATAATTGATCACGGACTTCAGTTAACTTGCGACAATCGAGTATAACTCAACTATTGTGCGTATTGTGTTAATTTAGTCGTGTACCTTATTCTAACTAAATTAAAATTAATTTTTTTCTTGACGCGTGTTTATATTAATCTTTTAATTTGGGCAAAATATGACTTAGATGCGGCTAAAAATATAAAATTACCGCAAACTGCCCAAGAATCGAAAATAATTTCTGGTATGTTTAATAAACAGACAAGTCTTGAGTCGGTAAGCAAGCAATAAGAAAAAAATATTTTATAATTTAAGATAATATTAATTTGTAAATATATTGTATACCTATATAAGAGTAATAGAGTATAGGCTATATATGATGAATCAGGTAAAATTGATTTAAAGATAATGCATGCAGTTGATATATTTTCAAAAATAATAAAAAGAAGAAATAAATAAATAAATAAATAAATCTAATAAACTACTAATATTTTTGTTTATCCATATAAATATCGCCATCTAATAGTTTGTAGCCTTTAACTGAGGTATACAATTGTTTTTCAAAAATATCTATTACCTTATATTTAAAAATAATGTTACCTAGTTAATAAAAAGGGTACTATAAAAAATATGATTAGATAATATGTATATGTGGTTGCTAGCGAAGCGAGCAGTTTTTTTTAACCCGTTCGGGCTGGTCAAAACCTTTGCCCTCCTCTATTGAAAACTGAAATGACGCCACTGGTTATACATTTGTAAGACAGAGACAACAAATGCGGGTGTGACGTTATCTTAAGCATCCTTGATCCATACTCCATACTACTATATAGTTACTCTTAAGTCTTAATATGTTTTTATATTAATTTATGGTAATATTGATAATATTGATCTGACTTAACATAGGGAATAATTGTCTTATATAATTTTACGAAAGTAACTTAAAATTTTTAACATTAATATTTTATAAAAATTAAAAATTGTTGAAATAATATTTAACTCAGGAGGGGGGAAATGATAAGTATGCCCTCAATATTTTTTCTGGAGGGGCAACTGCCCCCCTCAAATTCCGCCTATGAATATAATGGTATTAACACTTAACATTTTCAATACAAAATAAATACTTAGTGACTGAAATATCAAAACATAAATAATGATGTAAATGCATTTGTATTTATTTGTGTGTTTTAGATTCTGAGTGAAACGATGAATGTATTGACTTTACAATGATGTGTTTTTTTTTTTAATTTTTAATTTTAAAATTTTTTTGTCTATCGTCACCTTTTAGGGCAGTAAAAATGCTTAGATTTTCTTCAACAGTATCTTTTCCGATAGGAAAGTGAATCTAGTTGGTATTTTGGGGGGTCAAAAGTAAAAATTTCCCAGTAGATTTCAAATGCAACGTGAAAAACAAAAGAAAAATTAAGGAAAACAGGAATTTTTACGCAAAACATCTGTTTTCGAGAAAATTGATTTTAGTTTTTGGTGCAACTCTTAAATAAATGACCGTAGCCCGTAGGTACATGACATTTTGACTGAATGTTTATATTATCATTTCCTATACACATTGGCGCAACTAGGGGGGGGGG
>NC_042495.1:119535330-119536896 GCF_005508785.2 Acyrthosiphon pisum | reverse complement strand
TGCTGAGACAGCACAAACTATTTTACTATATAACGCCGCCGTACGCGCAAGGACAGGGAGTCCCCCGTTGTCACTGAGTGAGTCGGTGACGACAGGGACCCCCGTTGTCACTGAGTGAGTCGGTGAGAACGGGCTACGGCGGTCTGAATCCGCAAAGTGTTTAATTTATGTTTGTTTTAAAATTCAATAAAAGTGTTTCCGACCATTAAAACCCGAGTTGAATTTTATTTCTAAGTCTTCTTTGTCCTTACCTTTGAATATTGGAACAGTGCTCAGACCCACACACCTATAGTCAATGAGGTTTATTGCAAACTGAACAGTGCTCTGGTTGTGGCGTCCTAATAGTCATTCCAAATTAGGGAACGGACGTAAGATCGAAAAAACGCGTACCATCGTACCTCAAAAGCTAACAGTCCATTAATCTGAATTTATTCTAGAGATAGTCATTAGCTTAGAGTGTACGGAGGTAAGGCATATAGTTGGTTCATCGCGTATTATCCAATACGGGTGATACCACAGTACCTAGTGTAAGTAATTTAACAAATTGTTACGTTAAGCACGTTCGATAACGACGATAACGAGTTGCGAGCTGAACGCGACAAGCGACCACCACTTAGTAGGGCGGTACTCTTTTCGCCCAAAAATGACCTTCCTCTTTTCGACCAAGTATGATAAAATAGTTCCCTCTTTTCGCCTAAAAATAATTGCATTCTTTTCGCCCACGGTTTCATGTTCGACATTTTGGAAAGCACTGTCTCAAAATGATTTATGTTTGATATAATATCGATACTAATTGGTATGGATTGTGACAATCTCGTCTGTGTATATCTGATATCGGAATTTTTATCTACAAACGGACGTAATAAAAGTGCTATCGATATAATATAACAAATAATATATGAGGCAGTAATCGGTATTGCGGTGTAATTATATATTAATTTTAGTATGTCGTTCACTTTCCTACTGAATAGGCGCTTGTGTTTTTTCTTTAAGTTTTTTTTAGCGTTTTTTCTTTGCGTTTTTCAAGTGATGGAAGTTTTAGAATTTTTAGAAAGTAAAAGGGGTGGACGCATGGTTGTTTATAAACATTTTAAGTTCAATTTTGGATCAACTAGTATAAAAGATGGCTTTACCCGTTGGAGATGTGTAACAAGAACGTGTGATGCAAAATTATATACTGATAAAAATTATGCATTTTCTTCAGCCGTTGGAGAACATTATCATAATAAATATGATGAATCGAATATTAATCACCAAATAGTCAACACGGCATGCAAACGAAAAGCAATAGAAGATCTCCATACAAGACCAAAAAAAATTATATCAAAAGAAATTGCTCAAAACGACGTGACGTCGCATATTTAAACGTACATGATATAAAAAGGTTAAGGGAAAATATGTATAAATATCGTGCAAAAGTCCTTCCTCCTAATCCTACTAATTTATAAATGAAGTTCATCAGTATATTGCCGCAGCCGAAATAAAAACTGTAAGAAATGAACATTTTGTATTAGATAACGATGAAAATAAAAATGTAATAATATTTTCATGTGAAAAAAATTTACA
>NC_042495.1:119532372-119535167 GCF_005508785.2 Acyrthosiphon pisum | reverse complement strand
TTTTTATCCTTTTTAAATTTTTATCCTATTAAGATATTTTTAAATTTAACTAGGTTCTTTTATTAATTTCGACCAAATTTTTTTTGGGAATAAATTAAGGAGGAATGACTTATAAATTTTAAATTCGCGCTTACAAATCCTTATAAATTGCGCAGGACGATTTGGAGTAGTCAAAAGCTTTGAAATGCCAAAACGGCCAAGTTTCGCGGAAGTTAGCCGTAATTTAAACTTTTCAGGATAATTGAAAACGGCTGTACTTACAAATTACCGAATCATGCTTACAAATACTTACAAATGACTTACAAATTATTGACAACATTTGGAGCCAAAATGTTGACATTGTGCGGCCAACTTCACGGACCTATATACTAAATTATAATATTATATTATCCATACATTTAGTGTTTACTATTGGTATTTATGTAATTTAATTTATTTAAATGTTGGTAGTGAAGTATATTAAAACATTACCAAATTAGAATGAGTTTTCCTTGATTCGACAACCGGATTCTTCAAACCAAAATACTTTTGGTTTATACACATCGTTGGCACCTGATCCAGACTTTTTTGAATCCTCTACTTTTTTTTTCTTGGTGGTAGGCTGTAAGTAAATTTTTTATTTTTGTTGGAACATCAGATGGTCCAAAATTAAGTTCACTCATTTCTTCAGAAATCATTTTATATGCCTGGTTCCGTGCATCTTTGTTCTTATATTGGTCTAGTTTTACGTTCCATAGTACTTCATATGATGGCGATACATCGTAATTAATTTCAGTACATTTTCTTCGTTCAAACTATACTTTGATTTGGAGGCCATTTCAGTGTTAAATTAAATTAAATTAAATTATTTAAAAAATATACTTAAAACAAAATTCATAAAACACAATCACATCATCCATGTGGTTCACTATTCGTGTTCGAGAATAAACTGGCATAAAATTGCCTAATTGCATTCAATTTCTGTCCTACATGCTGGACTGTGTACAAGTTTGAGCATGCAAGAACTTGCATGCGTATTATCGACGTTCACATTTGTTCAATTTTGTTTTTGCACGAATAAAAATAAGTATGCGGGAAAAAGCATACAAGAAATTGCAATAGTGTGAACCCGCCATTAGGATTTAATACACATTGAGCAGGTCAGTTGAATTTACAATAAATTAAAATATTTAGCTGAGTTATTACAATATATTTATATAATAAGGGGTTCAAGAAGTTGAAATTATTAACCAAAGGGACAAACATATGGAACCAACACATTTTTGCGAAAAGTGTGATTGAATGTTTAACAGAATAGATGCAGTTCGGAGATATATTAGAATAGTACACGATAAAAAAGATATATGTATGCGATGAATGTCATAAAGATTTTAGTACAAGTTACGGTGTAACCGGGCACATAAAAAGTACACACAATGCAGAAAACATTTGAATTAATTGTACCAAATGTCCATAGATATTCGGTTGCCAACAAGGCTTAAGATATTGAAACCGTATATTTGTTCTAGTCTTCTTTGTAATCGTACGTTTGAAACGCCGTATTTATCGAACAAGCATAAAAAATCACATTAACGCGGAAGATTTTAACACAATTCAACTCATTTTATGATACCCCTACTTAATTATCAATTATTAATTATTAGAAATAACTAATAAGTATAAAAACTATTATAGGCGTCTTTTAACATTGTTTCAAATTCTGAGCGGTCCAATATATGTCAAGGAATTTTTAATGGTAATAATGGTATAGGATTAGCCGTATATAATTAACGTGAAAGGAGCAAAACGACGCTTTCATAATATTTTATAAAAGCAATATAATTATTGTTTCATGTGTTTTTGGATTAGGAAATTAAGAAAAAATTGTAAGTGTCATAATATTTTTAAAAAATTGAATTTAATTATAAGGTATAATGTATATGAATTATAAATTATAAATTATAAATAATAATGCTCACACTTAAAACTACGGTTTCAACCTAACTCGAATAATATTATTATAATGTTATAATAATATTTTTAGTCGAATATTTGCTGTCATGGGACGGATATTATACGTTCTAGTTGGCATTATATATAAAAAAATAATGATAAGAATTTTTCATAAATAATTTCATTAATAGGATTCTTAGGAACATTTTAGGACCCAAATTGAATTAAGAGTTGGAACACACGAAGAATTGAAAAGTATCGAATAGAATAATAGTGTAGGATTAAAATTGTATAAGAGGATTAAGATTGGGAATGTATGGAATTATTAAAAATATTATTTTTACCTATACAACTCTTCGCTTTCTTTGTTATTTTGTGGTCCATCTACCATGGTCAACAAACTGTACATTTTAGCGAGTTGACTGCCACGAGTTTTTTTGTGAACTTTCCTCTATTGCCATGAGCATCATATTAGGGCCACACATTGACATTCCTCCATTGCCATCAGAGACACATATTGATGCTCAACATTTTTAAATGTTGAAATTGAGCATACATATTAGACCTCAGTTATGTTATTTTTTTTGAATAGAGAATAAAAATCTAAATATATAACTACTAGTGGCATTGAGACTTATGACCGGTATTATTTCATTCATTTAAATTAAAATAAATCAAATTTCCATTGTTATAAAATTTTTCAACACTTTATTAATACTTTTTTTAAATTTATAATGACGACATATTACATACAACATATAACATTAAAATATAGAATATTAATATACTTTTCTAAATTGTGTTAGTTTTACATTTTAAACAATTTCTTATACAATTTTCTGAACAAACTATAACATTATAAA
>NC_042495.1:119531207-119532272 GCF_005508785.2 Acyrthosiphon pisum | reverse complement strand
TTCTGATGGTCTTGGAATTTTTAGGGTCAAGACATGAGAAGTCTGCACATAATGTTCCGTGTTCTGCATACCTTTTTTCAAAACTGTTGGTAATTGTATCCATTATTATATTGAACGAATTTATTTCATAAGACAATAATGGGTCAGTCACATGATGGTCTTCTGCTTCATAGGAAAATAATCTTTTTTTTTTTTTAATCCGTATGGATGGTAAATTTTCACTAATAGATAAATTTGTGTCATAATTAAGAGATAATTTTTGATTACCCCAATTCACAAAATTTTGTGATGCGTTTTGAATTTTTTAAAATCTCTGGAAAAGGTTTTCAAACAATTAAACGTTTCTTGTACCATTGCATATGCTTTAAGAAAATCAATTCCTTTGGTTTGCAAGTATAGTGATAAGGGAGTAGTCTTTTCAAAAATTCGTAAAAATATTTGGGCGGTAATTATAGTAAGTGGATTTCGCTCTGCTGTACAGTAGGTTACAAGTGGGTCACTGTATAATGGATGGTATTAAATTTGAATTCAATGATATAATATCATTGTATAAGAAAAACGATTCTGAGCGGAGACGGTATATGTTAGTCTAGGTATAAGACATAATATTATATTAGGTACCTATAATAAATTCCAAATTAATCATATCATAATATTTATTAGGTACTTATAACGCGTTATACATCAACAAAAAACCGTGGTACTATCATAGATATATAATAGTATACTTTAGAAGTTTCAAGTACCCACGAATAATATTATACAATCACAACAAAATAACTAAAATAGTTATCCTAGGTTTTTAATATGTAATTTCGTCCAAATTTGTACTTAAAATGACCATAAAAATAAACTGTGCTTATGTATTTTTTAAATTTTTTGGTAACAGAATTAATTACTTACGTGGAATCTTGTTTTAAATTTTCAATTCTTAGATACAAAAATTGAACATTTTGTCAAAATTTTGTCAAAATTTGATCTTTAAATGCTTATAAAAAAAAATTGTGCCTATGTATTTTTAATATTTTCAACTGATATTGTAACAATATATCAGAGTTTTGTATT
>NC_042495.1:119522400-119531157 GCF_005508785.2 Acyrthosiphon pisum | reverse complement strand
ATAAGGAATCTTGTATTACATTTTCATATCTTAGATTTAAAAAGAAAAATTTTTATGAATTTCTAACTCGAAATAATTTGCAAATTTTCGTGATTTTTCCATATTTTGTCATTTTTTGAACTTTAAATGCTTATAAAAAAAAACTGTGACTAACGATTTTTAATATTTTTCATCTGCCTTTGAAACAATATACTAGGAGCCTTCTATTAAATTTTCAAGCTTTTTTGATAAACAAATAAAATTTTATTGATATTTTTAGAAAAAAAACTAAAAAAAAATGAAAACTGACAATGTCCGTAAAGAGCTCAAAATAAGTCAAAATATTTTGAAAATTTTATCGTGTATAGAAAATGGAAATGTAAACATTCAGTCAAAATTTCATGCATCCACGGTCATTTTTTTTAAAGTTACACCAAAAACCAAAATCGATTTTCTCGAAAACAGATTTTGCGTAAAAATTCCCGTTTTTCCTTAATTTTTCTTTTGTTTTTCCCGGCGCTTTTGAAAACTACTGGGAAATTTAAATTTTGACCTCCCCAATGCACCAACGATATTCACTTTCTGATCGAACAAGATACTGAAGTTGAAAATCGTAGCATTATTTCGACTACTTATCGTGTACACAGACACAAAAAAAATAAAAAAATAAAAAAATTTAAAAAATTAAAAAAAAATAAAAAAATAAAAAAAAAAAAAAAAAACACACATCATTGTAAAATCAATACATTCATCGTTCCACTCAGAATCTAAAAATAAATTCTTCATTTTAAAGTGAGATTAGCACACATTAGTAAATATAGTAACAGTGTTTATGCAATAATGTCCTATTGATATCGACTTTCAGACTTTGGGGGCCGTTCAGCGATAGCCGTCAATCGCCATCTGGTACGGACGCATCGTGTCAGTGCGCCTCAAATATTTATTGTGTTTACCAAACTGTTTACTTTTACCTACATTAAAATAATATTCGTAATTTGGATTACTATAAAGAGATGCTAATGAGTAGTCAGGGCGCATAATAAATTCCGTACGAAAATGGTAAATTCCGCCCGAAATGAACTGCAGGTAAAATAAGGTAGGTACTAATACATGTCAATTCCGCTCGAAAAAAAATTATAATTAATCATCACATCCTACCTATAAGTAAGAAGTTCTTATTACTTAATGAATTTTAAATTTCATTTTCTAGAAACTAGTTTTCAATGTTTATTTATTTATTTGTATATTTAAACGGGCGTATTTAAACAAGGCGGGGACCTTGTTGGGAGAAGGGACAGACATTATGTAACAAATAATATATAAATACTTGTTTACTGATAAAACAATTGTTTCATATTATTTTATAGCATCTTCAGCGTTGGAAAAATAACTCAATATTAAACGATAGTTAAATTGTATTATAAAAATTAAATTGAAATTATCAATATATGTAACACATAAATATAATAATTTATGAAAAATGTTAACATTTTATTGTTATAAGAACAGAATATTAAGTGCCTATACAAGGCAGTAGTTACTCGGTGAATAAATCATGCTGGGCGATTTAATTATTTGACCTTTAAATTAACTATAAAATATATTTAAAAATAATAATTATAAATAGTTATGTTGACTCATATTATTATAGAGAAAAAACATAATAATATTAATATTGACGAATCCAACGTGGAAGCATTAAATATTAAATATAAATATAATCATATTAAATTATAAACATTAATCGTTGTTTTATTTTGCACCATATGGTTTATGTATCATTTTTACACTGTATAATGTCGGCACATTGAATTTATTCATTGCTCACACCACACTGCAAGATACATGACCGGATCATCGTTCTTATGCACATTTGAAACGTCCGGGAAACTATTGATGGTAAGTGTCATACCTATATTATGATATAAGTAAGTAGTTATAATATTGTTGGAAGATTAAGTGCGTTATATAATAATTAATAGGTAGGTATACTTACTGCATATTACATGATTATGATATTGTGTAAGCCACAGAGAACGGAATCATTACGTAAATATAAATATTTTATCAAAATAAATTAATTGGACAATTAGCGTTATTTAAACATTTCTTAAAAAAACTACGTCAATAAGTTTACAACAAAACACTGCATACATTTTGAATTATTCGTCGTCTCAGAATGAAAAGGTTCTAAATCAATTTTTTTGAAAAATTGTTTTTTTGCATATTATTATTAAATATTTTTTTTTGTATAATTCAATCCTGAAATCGTATCGATCCGTTGATTATTCAATGAGATACAGAGAATGAAAAGGTTCTAATTCATACGTGAATGATAGGTATGGGCTAAGTTAAAAACGTTCTCCTGAACAATTACAAAAATTACGTTAGAACCTTTTCATTCTGAGACGAAGTAGTATAACTTAAATATTTGTTAAATAATTTGTTTTCAACGATATTTTAGATTCTGAGTGGAACGATGAATGTATTGATTTTACAATGATGTGTGTTTATTTTTTTATTTTTTTATTTATTTTTTTTTGTGTCTGTGTACACGATAAGTAGTCGAAATAATGCTACGATTTTCAACTTCAGTACCTTGTTCGATCAGAAAGTGAATATCGTTGGTGCATTGGGGAGGTCAAAATTTAAATTTCCCAGTAGTTTTCAAAAGCGCCGGGAAAAACAAAAGAAAAATTAAGGAAAAACGGGACTAACCCACTTGTAATCTACTGTACAGCAGAGCGACATTCACTTACCCACCTTTTTTATATTATACTCTACACATATTATACGTTAGCTGCAAAATTTTGAAATTATTAGTGTAACTACAATATTTTTGTTAAACATTTTGTTTTCAACGACATTAATACATTAATATATTTTAATATTATGTAAACATATAAGAATAATTATTGATAGAAAAAAATAAAGTTAAATATTAAATATTAACTTATTTATAGTAATGATTCTAAAGGAATATTTTTATATAACTAGGGTTGGTACCTATTATAAGCTAGAGTTTGAGACTTGTTGTACTAAAAATGATCGAAATATGCAATAAAAATTGTCAAAATATGCTTAAATATATGCAGCTACATTTTTAAATTGTTTTTGAAAAATGCATAAAACATACTGGTGATAGGTATTACTATTTTGGAAATAATAAACTCAAAAATAATAAGTAGGTACTAGTAATAAACATATTAATACAAATATATATTAATGAACTATTGCATGTTTTGGGAATTTTTAAACTATCGTGAAATAAAACAATTTAATTTTTAAATATACTGGCACTAATTGTCTTGTAAATTTAATGTAATTATTTAAGAAATAACGAATAACGTGATATGCGAACACGTATCTACTGATTTCCATTTCTTCGTAGGTACGATCTATAGAAAATAGATATCAATTAGTTTTACACTTTTACCACAGTTTTGTCACAAAGAGCCTCATAAATTCTTACGTACCTACCCACGTGCCACATGAGCAAATAGGGGGGTGGTTTAGCGGCCAAACCTGCAACAACAATTTTAATTGCCCTCTCAAACATTTTCTACATTTTTTTTAAGCTTAAAATAAACTTCATGTTTCAGCCTCCCTAAATCTCAAACGCTATTTGCGCCTATATATTTTTTAATGTTATCTATGTTTTTCCCGAAAATGTTATGTATATAAAAATAAAATTATTACGAAATATGCACGAATATCCTAAAATTTCTCAAATATGCACGTTTTCTAAAATATGACGAAATATTCAGAAATATGCAAATTCAAATATTGTAATTAATTTCACCATTTTGAAAAACAAATTTATAATTATTACCTAGAACAATCTACGACCACTACAAATAAACACGTACCTAATTAATGCAAAAAGTCCCAAACCAATATTAAAACCATATTATTAAGTTTGACTGTTAAAAAAATGTTCAGCTGAACCGGGTTGCCCGCTGGTTTATCGTAAAAAGTGGATGATGAGTCTTGAGGGAAACGTGATAAGTAGATGGGATCCTCCATCTTACTTACAATTACCAGAACAACCGTCGTCCAGATTCATGGACAGGCTTATCCATTTGAAAACTACATATTGGAACAGAGGATACGCAATATTTTTGCTCGGATTTATAGGTAAATCGTAGTACATAATCAGTCGATAAGAATTTATCCCACTGCAGACGATTAGCATGTAAAATTTAATACTATACAGTATACACCAAGGCTGGGCATTAACGAGTTAAAAAGTTAAAGTTAAGTTAAAAAGTTAATATAAAATTAAGTTAATTTTGGCTTTTCATTAACTTAACTGTTAACTTACTAAATTTCTTTTTTAATTTACGTGAAATTAACGAGTTAATTTTTCATTTCAAGAAGTAAGTTAAGTTAATTTATTTTGTTTTTAATTTTATCATATTTCACTACTTCAGTATATTTCGTTTTCATGTCAAAAAATATTTACCGTGAATTGTTTAAAGTAAAAAATGTATATAATTTGAATTTAACTAATATGGAAACACTGTATAAAATATAAACACTATAGTCTATAATTTAGTTTTGGGTTGGAAAAAAATTAAGTATGTTAGCGTTGTATAAACAAATTAACTTTTTTTTAACTTAATAAAAAGTTAACAAAAAGTGTGTATTAACTTTTAACTTAACTGAGTTAACCTATATAGTTAAATTAACTTTTAACTTTTAACTTTTTGTTATTGGTGCATATTAACTTAACTGAGTTAAAAAAAATCATTAACTTGCCCAGCCTTGCTATACACTTATTATATACCTTTGTGTTCGATGCCAATAATCTGGCAACCCTCAATATTGTCTTCAACTGCACCTACTATATCATTCAAATATTATAATATTTAATTTTAAGTGGAAAGGTTTAAGGTGTGGACATTTTTCATAAATAAAAGGTTAATTCCCACACTATATGAATTCTATGTTTTATAATCAAGTACCTACCAACTCTTCAAGTACAATAATATTCTAATAATGCCATACCGTATATTATATGTAATAACTAACATTCATTTTTAGGAAGATAAACCATATGCTTAATAATATTATCTTGTATTTATTTTAGCCAAGTCCTCGTTGATAAATAATTTTAATTTATTAGTTATCACTCTGCTTTTCTATTTTCAATTAAACACATCTTAGCTGTTAGAGATGATAACATAATAATATAATTTTCAATTTCACTGGTATCCTTACTTTTTCCGTAACATCTAATATCATGATGTAATATATTAATATATAGATAATAATATGCGTCATGACGCGTGTATGGTAAATTAATTTTTTTTTAAGGTTTAACTATTACGTCGCTTCAATGGACTGTATATTATAGATTTATTGAGTTTATGGAAAAACAAAATAAAGTGAGTGCCTATTATACCAAATAATTTATTTCGATAATAACCTACTTATAGATACATTAACTATCAACTTAATTAATATCATAATATAATTACAGATTGACTCTTCTCATTATGGTTACATGTCTTACAATATGTATGGATATTCTCTCGGTTTAATACCTGGAGGTATTTTAGGCACTGTTTATCCGGCTCACAAGTAATCAAACGATACTCAAATATAATATAGGGCTAAGGTTAATGTTATACATTATACAATATAAAATATAGACAATAATATGTAGTATGTTATGACCAACTGTACTAGCTGGTTTTTTTTCATATCGTACAACTAAATTCGAGCTAGCTAGGGTGCTGCATAGTGCTAATTTCAAATTAATGTGTATTAATCATAGCCTTATAACTATACCTAGCCTAAAATTGATCATAGTGCAGTTAAGTGTTATAATGATGTTTTCAGTATTTTGGGGATTTTCATCGCTGTATCGTCGATTGGTCATTTACTTCATTTCATGAGTATAAGTTACTTAAATACTCTCACGCATTGTATATTCCAATTTTTTATAGGAACAACAATGGTAAAAATAATATTCTTCATTGTGAAGTATGATTTCATAAACACACATCAGTAAATAGTAATAGTTTTTGTGCATTATTGTACTATAGGCCGTGGTGGATATGTCATTGTACAGGGTTTGGACTTACTGGGTTCCACTGAATAAACAGTCGATACGCCACGTTCCAATAGTATTGTACGTGATGATTTTCGATGGCGGATATATCCATGATACTATTGATAATGTACACGATAAACATTCGTCTTCTATGTTAACTCTATTTATTGGTATATACTTACAAATTAAATCGTAATACTGACTACTGAGCACTTTAATAGTTTTATATCCGGGTGATATAATTGCATATGTACTAGGTGTATTAGGTATGTACCTACCTACTTCATTATAGGTTTGATTGGATTGGCATGGTACGTATTATGGCTGTACGTGATCAATGGAAATTATTCATTTCGGAACCTGAAGAACCCCGATTGTATTTTGTTTGGAGGTACAAACAACTCGCGATATTCCTTTGAAGCATATGGTGTTTCGTTAACCCGATCAATCGTATCGGAAATTCCATGGAAATCGATTTGCACTTCTAAGCCATTCCTTGCGATTGTCTTATTATACGTGTTTGATGTTCGACTTCATTATTCATTTGGTAGTGTTGGTGACGTATGTGTTTTTTTTTTTTTGATACATTAAGAAGCGCTATTATATTTCTGTTTTAACGAGTCATTTGTTTTATTATATATTGATGTCTTCAAACAAATTATTGAATAAACAGGATACTTTCGAATGGACTATGAGACATTACACTATCGTCTTAATGTTACTCTTCGTCGTCCTAGTCGAATTAGTTCCAGAAATCACTGTATCTATTTCCACAGCCAACGTCAGAAAGTTTTGGAGTTGCTCGTATTTCGGTTCAATGGGCATAGTTTTTATTCTGGAGGCCATATTAGGAAATACTATAAGAACAAATAAAACGTGCCAATATTTTTTTAATGAAATGCATTATCTTTATAGTTTTGGTAAGTACCTTTAACGGCGCATGCCGTGAAACATTGGTACATAATATGCAATATTTAAAACTATTTTTATTATGTTCATGTTGGTTTTGTATAGGATTCTACGTAAATATTTTAGACATCGCACCAAAATATGCTAGTTTATTGGCTAGTTTACTGCTGAGCATACATTATAATTCTGACTTTTTGTGGGTCAATGTCATAAATAGAATATTGAGTTATGTGGTAATAATAAAAAAATATTTTAAATGTTATTATTTTTATTGAATAAAGTTAACTGTCGTAATTATATTTTAACATAGAATCTTAACGAAGTGGAAACTGATATCCTGATGACGATAATATGTTTTACGTTGGCGGTGTTGTATGCCATTTTCGCTTCAGCGGAACCACACCATGGGCAGATGAACCGATGGAAGAAAATCAACAAAATATGGTTGAAAATGACAATAAATTATAATAATTTAATATGTACAATGTAATATTTATGCGTTATAAATTATAATAATTAATTATATGACTACTACAATATTAAATACTACATTTTATTTAAAAATCCAACCGTTCGAAGACACGAATTATGTATGTGTTTTGTAAAAGTGCCTATATACGTTGGGTAAAGACATGACAATTTTACCCAACGTATATTTTAGTAGCATCCATATACTAGGTTTCTGTTATTATAACCCTTTCTTAGAAAATATGCATCTTTCCAACTATTGCTTATTCGTAAACCTGTTTATTCACTACTCGCCTATAAGTATACATAATAATACTATACCTTCCGAGTGATTTCTACTGTTATTAGTTATTACTATTAGCTATTGCGTTGGAAACAGGGTTTTAGACTGCTGGGCACGAGTTTTTTTGTGAACTTTCCTCTATTGCCATGAGCATCATATTAGGGCCACACATTGACATTCCTCCATTGCATGAGAGACACATATTGATGCTCAACATTTTTAAATGTTGAAATTGAGCATACATATTAGACCTCGTTATGTTAATTTTTTGAATAGAGAATAAAAATCTAAATATATAACTACTAGTAGCATTGAGACTTATGACCGGTATTATTTCATACATTTAAATTAAAATAAATCAAATTTCCATTATTATATAATTTTTCAACACTTTATTAATACTGTTTTTAATTTATAATGAAAACTAAAATAATAATAACTTAAGTTTTGGTTATTTTTCTTATAAGTCTTTTTGTTACATATATTCAAATCACAATACCTTTATATTATTACCTACAACAAATTACTATTTTTATTAAATAGATCAATAGAAATATAAAAATACTAATAGGAATAACAACTTTTAAGAATAAAATGACAATGACTAAAATATAAAATAATTAATAGTGATTTTTTTCTTTTGTACCTTTTTATATTCTCACATATTATGTAAATAAATTATTTCTTTATAATTCATAGTAAATAAATACAAACAACAAAACAAAAACTAAACATATACATATTGTTTTAATTTATTTATTCTTTTTAGATTTTGAACGAAGTGATGAATGTATTGATTTTACAATGATGTGTGTTTTTTTTTTTTTTTTTTTTTTTTTTTTGTGTCTGACGACAACTTTTGGAGCAGTAAAAATGCTTCGATTTTCAAAAGTTGTACCTTTTCTGAAAGGAAAGTGAATCTAGTTGGTACTTTGGGGGGTCAAAAGTGAAAATTTCCCAATACTTTTCAAAAGCGGCAGGAAAAACCTTAAAAAAATAACGGAAAAACGCGAATTTTTACGCAAAACCAATTTTTGACAAAAACGAAAACTTAATT
>NC_042495.1:119522068-119522300 GCF_005508785.2 Acyrthosiphon pisum | reverse complement strand
TATATAAACAATATAAATGTATAAATAATAATAACTTAAGTTTTGGTTATTTTTCTTATAAGTCTTTTTGTTACATATATTCAAATCACAATACCTTAATATATTATTACAACAAATTACTATTTTTATTAAATAGATCAATAGAAATATAAAAATACTAATAGGAATAACAACTTTTAAGAATAAAATAACAATGACTAAAATATAAAATAATTAATAGTGATTTTTTTCT
>NC_042495.1:119508234-119521968 GCF_005508785.2 Acyrthosiphon pisum | reverse complement strand
AATTTAATACAAGGCTCATAATATATTTTTACAATAGCAATTGAAAAATAAAAGAAATATATAGTCACGATTTTTTTTTATAAGCATTTAAAGTTCAAATTTTGACTAAATACGTAAAAATTACGGCAATGTTCAAATTATCTTAGACAGAAATTCATAAAAGTTTTTCTTTTTAATTCTAAGATTTGGAAATTTAATACAAGGCTCCTAACATATTTTTACAATAGCAGTTGCAAAATAAAAGGAACACATTGTCACAATTTTTATTTATAAGCATTTAAAGTTCAAATTTATACGAAATATGTCAAAATTGCGAAAATTTGCAAGTAATTTAGTGGTTGAAAAATCGTAAAAATTTTTTCTTTTATAACTAAGTTTTTAAAATTTGGTACAAGGTTCTCCATAAGTTTTTCTTTAAAAATAATATATCCTAGACTGACAAATCATCTCCGTTCAGAATCGTTGTTCGTATACAATGATATAATATCATTGGATTCAAATTTAATTCCATCCATTACAGTAACCCACTTGTAACCTACTGTACAGCAGAGCGACATCCACGACTTACCCGCCTTTTTTTTATATTTATGATCAGCAAAAAAACACTCAACACAATAAAATCTATCACGGGCTGGACACATTGTTCTCACTTTTTTTGTTTTACTTTGAGCATAAGCTCTACCTTCCTTTAAGACTAGTTTTTGGGAACATATTGCACATCTATTACGTGTAGTTTTTTCAACTATTGAATGCATTTCTATATTATCAATTTCAGTATCTACTGGTTTGTCTATCATAGAAAAAATAATAGATTATCTAAATTCAGTCACACTCATATTACAATTATTTACTTTATTATATAATATAAGAGCATTTATAACACTAGTATTCAATAAAACTTCAAACGCTACCTTTCTGTACCATTTCATTGATCACCTAAGAGGAGTGTGATAAGAAGATCTTAAATCACTCACATCAACTAGGCCTTTTCCTTGATTATAGTCCAAAACTACTTCTGGCTTTCCAACTTCAGTTCCTATTTTAGTTTGTATTTGCCTAATTAAGTCCTCATGTTTAGTGGATAACTCTCTTTTATCTTTCCATTTCAAAATGAATATTCCTGTATTGCTTTTTTGAGCTACAATTTCCCCCTTTTTAAGTTTATGTTTCACAACATCTTGTGGATTATGCTTTCTATTTGCTATTAATGTACCAACTAAATTAGTAGATCTAGATAAAAGTTTGTGAGCTAAATTAATGCTGATGTACCAATTATCAGTATAAAGGGTACGGCCAAAATCTAAATATTCTTCTGACATTTCCATCACTATTTTAGTTGATACTTCAACTCCAGGCTCTGCTTCTCTACCAGTATAAACTCTAAATCCAATGGTGTATGCATTTTGTATACACAGTTTAAAATTTTTAATACCATATCTGTGGTGCTTGTTTTTTATATATTGTCTAAAGGATAAACGTCCAACAAATGGTATTTTTTTTTTTTTATTATATATTATATCCGCGGCGACTATGGCCATTGGACGACAATAATACTATACAATTCTGTACATGGTTAAACTTTTGTTAGAGATACATAAAAAAAAAAAAAAAAAAACAGTATGTTAACATAGATTAAATTTTGTTTAGAAGTCCTGTATTGTGTAGGAATTCCAACGTTGTTGTCAGGTTGCTCTGTTCGGGGTTGAGTGATTCGGCTAGCTGGTCTGTAAGATTCAGTTCTATCCTTTCGTTCTCGTAACTTCGGCATTCCATGAGGATGTGTTTGACGGTGAGCGGGGAACCGCATTGGGTGCAGTCAGGAGGTTCTTCTCCTTTCATGAGGTGTTGATGAGTGATGTGTTTGTGTCCTATCCTGAGGCGAGTAATGGCTGTCTCCTGTTTCCTGGAGATGTTTACGGGGAACGGCCATGGGTATGTTGTTCTTTTGATCTCGTGTAACTTGGTTGTCTGTGCTGCCATTTGTTTTCCCATTGGTTGTGTGCCTCCATAGCGATGATCCTCTTAACATCCTGGTATGTAAAAACCGGGGACGTGAGAGGGTTATTGGCAAGGTGGGCTTGTTTGGCAGCCTTGTCAGCTAGTTAATTTCCTTCAATGTTGCAGTGGCCGGGAATCCACATGTAGGATATTTGTTTACCGGCGAAGGTGGTGGTGGTATGTGCATTAAGGATTTTTCTAGCTAGGTCAGTAGGTTTTCAGTGGTTCTGGATACTCATGAGGGAAGAAAGGGAGTCGCTGAGGATAATGATCTGGATGGCTTCGACTTTGTTTGTTGCAAACTCAATGGCTTTGAGGATGGCTAGTGCTTCAGCGAAGTAAATAGAGCACTTGTTAGATAGTTTCCATTGGATATGTGTGTCCCCGTGGATGATAGCCATTCCAACACGTTTATCCACAAAAGAGGCGTCCGTGTATATGAGTGCGTGCTGTTGTTTAGATGAAAGTATTACAAATGGTATTATTGACTCATCTATGCACATGGGTTCCTCAGGTATCATAGCACATTTATATTTATCAACTGAAGAATCAATTAGATCTCTCACTTTAAAAAGTCTGTCACCTGTAGGACACTCAACATTATTCGAACAATGAAATGTTCTTAATAGTAGCTCAAATCTATTCCAAACCCATGAATTGAAGAATACTGGATTGATATATTGATTTTTTAGACCAATAACTTGCAATAGAAGGAAATGTCGTTAAACCCATCCACATGAAAATACCAAGGAAAGTCAGCATCTCTTTTTTTGTAACATTATCCCAACGAGTTAAACGAGATTTTGACTTATGAGGAGTACTAATTAATTGAGAAGCATACCTGTTTGTTTCTAAAACCAGCATATCAATTATAGTAAACAGATCGCAGCACGTCATCTCACGAAAAAATTACGACCTCCTGATATATCGGGATGACACTACCGAATTACACGAGATATTAAACCTGGTTTAGACGTTTTCTAAATATGCTTACGTGTTCGTCGCCACTTCTTTGTAATATGCAAATGTTCTTATCGACAAGGAGCATTAAAATATGTAATCTTATCGCTGCGTTTGGTCCGGCGAAAAATTACGACATCCTGATATGTCGGGATGCAACTTACGAATAACACGAGATATCAGACATGGTTTGGACATTTTTCAAAAATACTTACGAGTCCTTCGCCATTATCTAAGTAGTATTCAAATTTTCGTAACGACGACGATAAATAGAATATGTATTCAAATCGCATCGTATCGTCTTGCGAAAAATCACGTGCTCCTGATAGGCTGGAATGCCACTACCGAATTTAACGACCTATAATTTCTGGCTTAGACATTATTAAAAAAATATTTACGAGTCTGTCACCACTTTCTATGTAGTATGCAAATGTTCTTATCGACGAGCAGCATCAGAATATGTAATCATATCGCTGCGTTTCGTCTGGCGAAAAAATCACGAGCTCCCGATAGGCTGGGATGCCACTACCAAATTACACGAGATATTAGACCTGGTTTAAACATTTTCTAAATATGTTTACGTGTCCGTCGCCACTTTCTATGTAGTGTGCAAATGTTCTTATCGACGAGGAGCATTAGAATATGTAGTCATATCGCTGCGTTTAAAATCACGATCTCCCGATAGGCTGGGATGCCACTACTGAACTACACGAATAATATTAGACCTGGTTTAGACATTTTCTAAGTATGCTTACGAGTCTGTCGCCACATTCTAAATAGTATGCAAATGTTCTTATCGACGAGGAGCATTAAATTATGTTATCATATCCCTGCGTTTCGTCCGGCGAAAAAATCACGATCTCCCGATAGGCTGGGGTGCCACTACCGAATTACACGAGATATTAAACCTGGTTTAGACGTTTTCTAAATATGCTTACGTGTTCGTCGCCACTTCTTTGTAATATGCAAATGTTCTTATCGACGAGGAGCATTAGAATATGTAGTCATATCGCTGCGTTTAAAATCACGATCTCCCGATAGGCTGGGATGCCACTACTGAACTACACGAATAATATTAGACCTGGTTTAGACATTTTCTAAGTATGCTTACGAGTCTGTCGCCACATTCTAAATAGTATGCAAATGTTCTTATCGACGAGGAGCATTAAATTATGTTATCATATCCCTGCGTTTCGTCCGGCGAAAAAATCACGATCTCCCGATAGGCTGGGGTGCCACTACCGAATTACACGAGATATTAAACCTGGTTTAGACGTTTTCTAAATATGCTTACGTGTTCGTCGCCACTTCTTTGTAATATGCAAATGTTCTTATCGACAAGGAGCATTAAAATATGTAATCTTATAGCTGCGTTTCGTCCTGCGAAAAAATCACGAGCTCCCGATTGGCTGGGATGCCACTACCAAATTACACGAGATATTAAACCTGGTTTAGACATTTTCTAAATATGCTTACGTGTTCGTCGCCACTTCTTTGTAATATGCAAATGTTCTTATCGACAAGGAGCATTAAAATATGTAATCTTATAGCTGCGTTTCGTCCGGCGAAAAATCACGACATCCCGATAGTCTGGAATACCTCTACCGAATTTCACGAGCTATAATTTCTGGCCTAGACATATTTAAAAAAAAAAAAAAACTTATCCGTCACCACTTTCTAAGTAGTATGCAAAATTTCTTATTGTCGAGGAGCATTAGAATATGTAATCATATCGCTGGGTTTCGTCAGGTGAAAAAATCACGAGCTCCCGATAAGCTAGGATGCCACTACTGAATTACACGAGATATTAAACCTGGTTTAGACGTTTTTTAAATATGCATACGTGTCCGTCGCCACTTTCTTTGTAGTATGCAAATGTTCTTATCGACGAGGAGCATTAAAATATGTAATCTTATAGCTGCATTTCGTCCGGCGAAAAATCACGACATCCCGATAGCCTGGAATGCCACTACCGAATTTAACGCGCAATAATTCCTGGCTAAGGGATTTTTTAAAAAATACTTACGAGTCTGTCACCACTTTCTATGTAGTATGCAAATATTCTTATCGACGAGCAGCATCAGAATATGTAATCTTATCGCGCCGTTTCGTCTGGCGAGTAAATCACGACCTCCCGATTGTCTGTAATGCCTCTACCGAGTTTCACGAGCTATAATTTCTGGCTTAGGCATTTTTTAAAAAATACTTAAGAATCTGTCACCACTTTCTAAGTAGTATGCAAATGTTCTTATCGACGAGGAGTATTAGAATATGTAATCATATCGCGGCGTTTCGTCCGGCGAAAAAATCACGACCTCCCGATAATAAATAAATATTAATAAATATTTAACTCTATTAACATGAGGTACAACAAATTATATGATTGATTTTTAGAGAATTCAGTTAAAAATTCAACACATTACGTTTATGTAATTTACAAATATGTGCAAGTTTGATGTAGTAATTCATTTTAATATTTGATTAAATTTAATGCCTGCTGAATAATCAATAATTGATAGGCTGGGATGCAACTACCGAATTTCACGAGCTAAAATTTCTGGCTTAGACATATTTAAAAAAAAAAAAAACGTGTCCGTCACCACTTTCTAAGTAGTGTGCAAAATTTCTTATTGTCGAGGAGCCTAAAGTCGAGCAGTCCCCGAATGCCACTTTTTATAAATTTTTGTTATCTTGTATTTTCCACTGGCAACAACAATATTACACAATCAATTCATTTATTCATTGTCGTAATGTCATATCGTTACTTGATGATACTTCGTTACTGTGCATCAGATTTTACGTTATTTTTCAATATTTGTTTTTTTAACATCACCTATAATGAAACATGACGGACATTTCTTAATTAATAAAATTAATTGTTAAAAATTATTTTGTTTTTGTTACATTAGATACATAAGTAATAGTTATTTTATTGTTATTATTTATTAACTGTTTCTTACTTCAGTTTAAAGTTTAAATGTCTCCAAGTTTATCCTCTCTTCATTAAAAAGTTTTCTTGACCAATAACCAAACGGACTAAGTAAATCATACTAATTCCGACTATAGTCTTTAATATATTGTAAAGTAAACTAAATAGTAAATATATTGGTAATATTGGTACTTACCAATTTGCTATTATGTAATATATTATATAATAATATTATTTATAATTTATATAATATTTTCTTAAATAATAAAAACAGACGTTTACCTAAGCTGTTCCAGGGATTTACTTTTTTGGCTGTTGGCAACTCCTTATTTTCCCTATTTAATCGACTATTATCAATTCATGGTTATCATTTTTCAAAAAATTTTTTTCTCTGTTTTCACTATTATATAATAATAATAATAAGTTTATTTTACCAATATCAGTATATCACATATTCACATTATAGTTTAACAAAAACAAATAGTACATAAGAAAAAAAAAGTAGTAATTTTAAAACAAGTAAAATAGTAAATATAACAGATAGATTTAGATTATATTGGCTCACTTCTAAAAAGCTAAAAGCTTATGCAGAGGCGGATTTCCCATTAGGCATTGTAGGCAGCTGCCTAAGGCGGCAAATTTTGTAGTGTTTTATTAAAAAACATCAAACGTATATAAAAATAATTGGAAAATTAATTACTTTATATTTACGAAAAATAATTAATAATGTGCGTATTTTTTATATTTTATATTTTTGTATATCATCGTATATGATATTCAGTATACCAATAAACCAATCTATTTTGGTTCATTATAATTTCTAATCATTACCTATAAATAATAGAGTAAATTGTAGCGTGTTACTTAATGCTCCTAACAATGGTTAAAGTTTTATTTTATTATTGATGGTTTATAATTAATAAAAATTATCATTGTAGGTTTTTATTAAAATTCAGTGAACAACCATTGACATTTTTTTCAAAGTAGGCTAAATAACTTCAGGCGAAAAAAATAGTCTAAAAATTAAAATGGATATCCACTACTATTGTCTATATATTAAATATTTAGAGTAGGTATTTTGGAGGGGTATTGTAACTTTTTCACCTATTGTAGGAGCGACAAATTTTTGGTGCCTATAGCCGTAAAAAAAGATAAATCCGCCTCTGAGCTTATGCTAAGAAATGAGAGTTTCATATAATATTTAGTAAATAAACGATAAACTAAGAATCGTATAACAACATAATATAAGATAATTAAACACATTTGAAATGCCCTTATGTTGCAGATCTCAAAAATGATGTTTTTAAATTTTTTTTATGTACATTTAATACTTTTTATGTTTTAATTTTGTTACATATTATAATATACCTAAGCCAAGATTGCCAAATTTGTTTAGCATATGATTTTTTAACAGGTATAGGTACCTAATTTTATATTTATTGGAGTTATTAATAAATTAGTATTATGAACTGGAACTTCCAAAAAAACTAACCAATACTTACCAAAACTAACCAATATTTAGATTAAACATATTAAAATTGGATATGCTTATGAATTACAATAAACAGTAAACTATGCATAAATGAAAAAATAATTATTTATTTATCTTTATCTTTACCTAGATGAAATTATATTTATCTGGATTCTGGGCTCAACACTGCTTGTCCTTAATGGTTTATTGTGCATTAGTATGATGTGAAAAACGTTCAAATTAAAAAAATGAGTAGGTAGGTACTGACTGGAGGCTTGTCAAAATCAGGAATAAAATGAATTAGTATTGTTTAACTACATGAAAGATGTATCATAGAAACTAAAAAAACTAAAACAGTATATTTCATAGGAAAATTCATATGCAGAAAATTCAGTTATCCTATAATATATATGGATGTAATAGTCTCAGAGCATTGTAGTAATATACCTAGTGCATATAAACTATAAGTTAAAATATTATAACCTATTGTGTCGTTTTTTTAATACATACCCAATTAAATCCAATCCACAACGTTGTCCAATATGCAACAGCAACTATTCATCTTTTTTAAGAATATGGTAATATTATAAATAAAAAAAAAAAAATTATTAAATTGTATAATTTGTTGGTCATTTTAAACTCACTATCAATCGGATCCACACGTGATTTACTCGACTACAAATGGTACAATGAACATGAATTAGGATAAATTATTTCCCAATGCCTGTTCTGTACATACTTTTATGCGGGTATAGAGAAATGATTTTCAATTGCGGGATATTCAATAAAGTACATTTTATGTATTTCCCTCTGCCTTAGTCCCTAAATAAGAACTATAAAGTGTTAGTTAACTAAACTGTGAGCTATTGCATTAGACAACAGTTATACCATAAAATTTTTAATTTTACTAATTTTATTATTACTTCATAGTTGTTATCTGTTAAAATGTATAATAGGTTGGTAATAGGTAAGTGAGTTTGCTGAAAGATGAGAAACATTAGTCAATGTGCTAATGTAAAAAAAGATAGACTTGAATATTTAGAATATTTTAATTATTTATATATTACATTTATATAATATAGTAAGACAGTGACTCTGTCAAAGTTCAGTACTAAACTTCAGTACTAAAATGTCCAAATTAAGTACTTGTATGACAAAATACAACATAATAATTAACTCTATATTGTATATTGCAATAATATATCTTAATTATATAGCTATACCTACATATATAAAGTGTGTAATCGCTCCCATTGTGAACACTCAATATCATTGCCTAGTAGAGTTCTGCAATTTTAATTTTGCTTTCTAGTTGGTTGTTATGACAGAAAAATACACTTTTGTATGGCCTTTGAATTTTGTAAACTTAATTAGACTTGCGGATGTGAAGTACTACTTGAATTGAAATTTGAATGAATCAAAAATTATTCCATATGCTAGAAAGCCAATACTTTAAATAGTTTTTAAAAACTAGAACATTTTTTAATATAATTTTCAAAGATTTGCGATTTTATATAAAAAATAACAATTTTTAATTGAAGTAAAATTGTCGATGCAAAACTATTTTAAGACTAAATGTTTAGACATAATTAGGTATGTACGGATTGTATTGACTATTTTAGTCCAATACATAATAAAAACAGGCGGAACAGCTTCTACATTATACTATACTAGAAAAAAACATTTAATTTTATTCCATAAAGTAATAAATAATAAATATTACAATTCGTATTGGATATTTAATAATATTATAAAACCCTTGTTTGATATAGTAAAAATTACTAATTGTACTGATTATGTATTACTAATAATAATATTTATTAGTAATTTTGAGAAAAAAAGAGATGAAATTGGGATATTATAATTTATTATTTGTCCTCGGGCAGCGAGCGATGTAGGTACAGAGTCTGCATCTGTACTACAGACCAGCATTTGGCATTTAAAATGTAGGCTCAGTTATAAATTATAATATATATGTAAAGAATATATGATTCTTTAAATTGTATTTTACCGCGCTCTGCATGGTTAGTGTGGTTATAAGGTGATAAGTGATAATAATAATAATGATGATAAGCAAGTTATGATAAAATAAATTAATTGTAATAAGAAAGATGTAATATATTATAATGAAATAAGCTGTATGAACAACAATGGACTGAAATATTAAGAGCAAATAAAGGTGCCCCCTTACTTTTACAAAACTATGGCGCCCGGGGGCAGTTGCCCCCTTTGCCCCCCTTTTAACACGGCTCTGTATAAAGTCTAAACCATATATTAAAAAATAGATAAAATATTAAAATCTATATTTTCAGTTTTCACCTATTCTGTGTCTAAACACTCAAAAGTCAAAATATAGTTTTTATTTTTGACTAATTTTGTATATTATTTCAGTCTTATCAGTTTTTTGTAGTCATATCAAATGGTTGGTAATGTATGACCAATTGTTGGATACCAAATACATTTTTTGTCATTAGGTAGGTAATAAAATATTTTTCCGGCTAAAATATTGTCGGCTGAAATACAGTTCGGGCGAAATATGTGTCGGCTAAAATACGATTCGGCTAAAATACGGGTCGGCTGAAATATTTTCGGCTATTTTATAGCCCCTCTGCGCCATATTTTTCGGCTAAAATACGGTTCGGATAAAATATGGGTTAGGATGAAATATTTTTCGGCTTAAATACTGTCGGCTACAATAAGGTTCGGATAAAATATTGTTCGGATGAAATATTTTCGGCTTGAATACTGTCGGCTACAATACGGTTCGGATAAAATATTGTTCGGATGAAATATTTTCGACTGAAATAATGTCGGCTAAAATACGGTTGGGATAAAATATTGTTCGGATGTAATATTTTTCGGCTTAAATACTGTCGGCTACAATACGGTTCGGATAAAATATTGTTCGGATGAAATATTTTCGGCTAAAATACTGTCGGCTTTAATATTTTCGGCTAAAATATAGCCCCTCAGTCTGGAATGCCTCTACCGAGTTTCACGAGCTGTAAATTCTGGCTTAGGCATTTTTTAAAAAATACTTACGAGTCTGTCACCATTTTCTATGTAGTATGCAAATGTTCTTATCGACGAGGAGCATTAGAATATATAGTCATATCGCTGCGTTTAAAATCACGATCTCCCGATAGGCTGCAATGCCAATACCGAACTACATGAATAATATTAGACCTGGTTTAGACATTTTTTAAATATGTTAAGATTTCTTTGCCACTTTCTATGTAGTTTGCAAATTTTCTTATCAACGAGGTGAATTAGAATATGTAAATAGATCGCGGCAAGTCATCTCACGAAAAAATTAAGACCTCCTGATATTTCGGGATGCCACTACCAAATTTCACGAGCTATAAATTCTGGCTTAGACATTTTTATAAAAATACTTACGAGTCTGTCTCCACTTTCTAGGTAGTATGCAAAATGTCTTAATGACTAGGAGCATTAGAATATGTAATCTCATCGCGGCGTTTCGTCCGTCGAGTAAATCACGACCTCCCGATACTCTGGGATGCCACTTCCGAATTTCACGAGCTATAATTTCTGGCTTAGACATTTTTTAAATATGCTTACGTGTCCGTCGCCACATTCTATGTAGTATGTAAATGTTCTTATCTACGAGGAGCATCAGAATATGTATTCATATCACTGCGTTTAAAATCACGATCCCCCGATAGGCTGGGATGCCACTACCGAACTACACGAATAATATTAGACCTGGTTTAGACATTTTTTAAATATGTTACGATTTCTTTGTCACTTTATATGTAGTTTGCAAATTTTCTTATCAACGAGGAGAATTAGAATATGTAAATAGATCGCGGCAAGTCATCTCTGAAAAAATTACGACCTCCTGATATTTCGGGTTCCCACTACCGAATTTCACGAGCTATAATTTCTGGATTAGACATTTTTTAAAAAATTCTTACGAGTCGTTCGTCACTTTCTAAGTAGTATGCAAATGTTCTTATCGACGAGGAGCATTAGAATATATAATCAAATAGCAGCGTGTCGTCTTGTGAAAAAATCACGATCTCCCGATAGGCTGGAATGCCATTACCGAATTACACGAGATATTACACCTGGTTTAGACATTTTCTAAATATGCTTACGTGTCCGTCGCCACATTCTATGTAGTATGCAAAATTTCTTAATGACGAGGAGCATTAGAATATGTAATCTTATCGCGGCGTTTCGTCCGGCGAGTAAATCACGACCTCCCGATACTCTGGAATGCCTCTACCTAGTTTCACGAGCTATAATTTCTGGCTTAGGCATTTTTTAAAAAATACTTACAAGTCTGTCACCACTTTCTATGTAGTATGCAAATGTTCTTATCGACGAGCAGCATTAGAATATGTAATCTTATCGCTGCGTTTCGTCCGGTGAAAAAATCACGAGCTCCCGATAGCCTGGGATGCCACTACCAAATTACACGAGATATAAGACCTGGTTTAGACATTTTCTAAATATGCTTACGTCTCCGTCGCCACTTTCTATGTAGTATGTAAATGTTCTTATCGACGAGGAGCATTAGAATATGTATTCATATCGCTGCGTTTAAAATCACGATCTCCCGATAGGCTGAGATGCCACTACCGAACTACACGAATAATATTAGACCTGGTTTAGACATTTTTTAAATATGTTAAGATTTCTTTGCCACTTTCTATGTAGTTTGCAAATTTTCTTATCAACGAGGAGAATTAGAATATGTAAATAGATCGCGGCAAGTCATCTCACGAAAAAATTACGACCTCCTGATATTTCGGGATGCCACTACTAAATTTCACGAGCTATAAATTCTGGATTAGACATTTTTTCATAAAAAATACTAACGAGTCCTTTGCCATTTCCTAAGTAGAATGCATATTTTTGTATCGAAGACGAAAATTAGAATATGTAATCAAATCGCAGCGTATCATCTTGCGAAAAAATCGCGTGCTCCCAATAGGCTGGGATGCCACAACCAAATTACACGAGGTATTAGATCTGGTTTAGACATTTTCTAAATATGCTTACGTGTCCGTCGCCACTTTCTATGTAGTATGCAAATGTTCTTATCGACGAGGAGCATTAGAATATGTAGTTGTATCGCTGCGTTTAAAATCACGATCTCCCGATAGGCTGGGATGCCACTACCGAACTACACGAATAATATTAGACCTGGTTTAGACATTTTTTAAATATGTTAAGATTTCTTTGCCACTTTCTATGTAGTTTGCAAATTTTCTTATCAACGAGGAGAATTAGAATATGTAAATAGATCGCGGCAAGTCATCTCACGAAAAAATTACGACCTCCTGATATTTCGGGATGCCACTACTAAATTTCACGAGCTATAAATTCTGGATTAGACATTTTTTCAAAAATACTAACGAGTTCTTTGCCATTTCCTAAGTAGAATGCATATTTTTGTATCGAAGACGAAAATTAGAATATGTAATCAAATCGCAGCGTATCATCTTGCGAAAAAATCGCGTGCTCCCGATAGGCTGGGATGCCACAACCAAATTACACGAGATATTAGATCTGGTTTAGACATTTTCTAAATATGCT
Source organism: Acyrthosiphon pisum (assembly GCF_005508785.2). NCBI lineage: Eukaryota > Metazoa > Arthropoda > Insecta > Hemiptera > Aphididae > Acyrthosiphon > Acyrthosiphon pisum. The sequence goes on along the minus strand of NC_042495.1, from coordinate 119,509,042 downwards.
TACGTGTCCGTCGCCACTTTCTATGTAGTATGCAAATGTTCTTATCGACGAGGAATTTTCGAATATGTAATCTTATCACTGCATTTCGTCCGGCGAAAAAATCACGAGGTCCCGATAGGCTGGAATACCACTATCGAATTACACGAGATATTAGACCTGGTTTAGACATTTTCTAAATATGCTTACGTGTCCGTCGCCGACACAACAGATAAAATTTTATTGATATTAATAGAAAAAAAAACTAAAAAAATTGAAAACTGTGAATGACCATAAATAATATATAAAATTTTATTTTGTATAGGAAATACTAATATAAACATTCAGTGAAATTTTCATGTATCTACAGTTATTAGTTTTTGAATTACAACAAATTAAGGAAATCGCTACATGAGAAATCGAGTGAATATCCAATATTGTAAAATTATGAACTTTAAACGCTCATAAAAATTTAATTTGACTTTCCGGCAGGGATTTTTTTATTGATAAACGTAGATAATCTTATAAGGAATCTTGTATTACATTTTTAAATCTTAGATTTAAAAAGAAAAATTTTTACCAATTCTTAACTCAAAATAATTTGCTTATTTTCGTGATTTTTCCATATTTTGTCAATTTTTGAACTTTAAATGCTTATAAAAAAAACTGTGACTAAGGATTTTTAATATTTTTCATCTGTCTTTGAAACAATATAGTAGGATCCTTCTATTAAGTTTTCAGGCTTTTTTACCCAAAAAATAACATTTTATTGATATTTTTAGAAAAAAAACTAAAAAAAAAAATGGAAATGAAATGTCCCTAAACAGTTCAA
>NC_042495.1:119503364-119507942 GCF_005508785.2 Acyrthosiphon pisum | reverse complement strand
CATTTTCCTTGGGGGGATACTAAAAACAAAATTATTTATTTCCAAGGTATTATTTTTATGAAAACAAGAGTGTCTACTGCTAATTATAATAAGTAAATATAGTTATATATATTGGCATCTGTAGTGGTGGAGGTGTTAATCCACCCCCAACAGAATTGTTTTTTGTAAAGGATAATAGAATTATTTTGATTTTAAGAATGGGTAGAGGCGTAGAGCCCAAAATATTATTATTTTATTTTAATTTACTATAAACGTTTAAACAGAATTTATATTGATAGGTACTTACTTTATTTTTTTGTATCGTCGTAGTACTAGAGAATTTGAGATTTTTTTTTTAGATGACCGTTTCCGTTTTAGATTATTTTCTTTATTTGCCATTGTCAAAAAAATGGAAAATAATTATTTAAAACACAAAATTCACAATAAGAATTTGAATACGATGACACAGAAATCCCGAAGAAATGATCACATACCCAGGAGGAATGGTTGTGTAATGTGTTTCATAAGTAAATTAAAAATAAAATGAATGTTTATTTTTGTACAAATTATTGAAAATATAACTTACTATAATTAGTCTCATATTATTATGACTTTCGCTATCATAATTCGTAATGAGTCTATGGCTAGGGACTTCTAGGAGTTCAATAATCATTCAAAACATAGTTGAGTATTATAGAAATTTGTTTCATAGCAATATGAGTTTATAATCATAATGTATTGCTGCATATTTTACATATTTGATATTTTGATCATATTTAATTTATAAGTGCATATTTAACCATTTGTGATATTAAGATATATTTTTTACCAGCAATATATTATGACTAAATTCTGTAGGAAAACACAGATTTTTTTTGGTAGTATATAGGTACTTGAATTACTACAAATAATGCATACTTTGAACTTTTGAAGTAGGTACCTAGTACCTATCATCTGAAAATATTATTATGTCCGTAATACATAATAATAATAATAATAATAATAAAATTAAAATAATAATACAAATAAGAGTTGGTAGATCGTATGTGGAATGCTGTCAATCATCAATGCCGATTATTATAATAAAAATAAAAATAATTCTTATTACATTATACCGAGGTTATTAGCTTATAATGATATTGTCTATATTAGTTCAGTCTATTCCTGGAAACGTCCGATAACCATCGACAGACCGTCACCGCGCGATCGTCGTATCGGAAATTCAGTTTTTGGAGTAGTGGGGGGAGGAAATTGCGGCCGACGTCGCAGCGGCAGGCAGGTGGCAGCACATTACGGCAATGAAAATTAATTCGAACAACATAAACATGTTTACGGAAAACAAACAAAACAGCATTAAAAAGTGATTTTAGAGAAAAAATACCTATTATGAAATTTATAGAGAACAATATTTCAGAGACAACCTCATATGGGTTTTGTTCTATTTTAAATATACAGCTCGTTATAAATGGCACAAAAACCTATTTTCTTACATTTTTTAATCAACTGTAACTTTTTTAATAATTCATATTTCAAAAAACGCATATGAGGTTGTCTGCTAAATATTGTTCTCTATCAATTTCATAATAGGTATTTTTGCTCTAAAACCATTTGTTAATAGCGTTTTGTTTGTTTTTTGTAGACCTGTTTTTACCACTAAATATTATGGGTATCACGTCCTCTTAATGATGTTATTATACTTGGGATGTACGATAAGTTAAACATTACCGTCAGCTTGATAACGTTATGAGCGTAGGGCGCGACGGCGCGCACTAACGACTATGCTATCGGAACAGATAAGCGGTGTGCGAGACAATATACGTGGGGACTGTACGGTGTCTGAGCACGAACTAATATTATAATATTATAATTTTTTATTCGTTTCTATGGTGATAAACAAAGCGTTAGAAATTAAAATCCCATTTTTAGCATTTTTTTGTAATTTTTCGGTGGTTTTTCCTGTGGCATTTAATAACTATTGAGAAAATCGAAAAATGACCGCTTTAAAGTACCATCTTGATCCAATTTTCTAAAAGATCAGGTACTATATGTTGAAATCGAAGCATTCCTTCTGGTAAAATTTTTGTATACAGGATATAAAAAAAAATAATAAACACTATTGTAAAACCAATAGCTTCCTCGCTCCGCTCAGAATTTAGAATGTCAAACAGCATAATACCAATATACTATATATATAATACTGTTATTAAAATAATTAAAATCATACAATTTTAATAGTTCACAAGTAAACATACTTCTGGCCATAACATTTTGACGCCCCTAAAATACTGGCGCCCGAGGCAGTTGTACCCAGCCCCCTCCCTAAATGCGGCCCTGGTTACGTATTGTGCCAATAGAATGTATATTATATCCCACGTGTCTTAAAATATTCCACCATACTAACCATCATATCAATCCATGTTTATGTTAATATCAATAAGTCCATTAGAAATCACTCAGTATTGTAATAATAATAAAATTAACTCTCAATCCACAATCCACATAATTTACCTATTTATATTTTCAATGCCAAGTCCTTAATCTAAGAACTGTTTACTATACATTAAAAAAATAAAATCGTACAGAGTGACCAGTTTAAATAATTCATTAGATACCTATGTTGCAACACACCCCGCTCCTTGCCAGTTCTCAGAATATTTCCGGGCACTTAAATTTCACACTTGCGTGATAAATATTATTAGCATGAAGGAACAATAAATTAGGAACGTGTAAGCATGAAAAAAAAGGTATGGCACAATTGTAAAAATGGCGATTTAAAATAATTTTTAAAGACGCCCGGTGTCAATATAAATATCATTGACAATGAAATCATAATAATTAATAGTATAATAATTGCGATGGTTTGTTAAAAATTATTTCTGGTTTAATTTATTAGTTCTTCCACATACCAGGTAGAGTGCAGTATAGTTACTGCATTAAGGTAACTCATTTACTTAGGAATATATATGCACAATATACGTATGCATTTAGCACAAGTACTTAAATGACATATTTATAAAAACTATTGATTATATTTAATCTAAAAAAAACGTACACAGAAAAATATCTTTTTACTTTCAAGGTATAATTTAAAAATCAATAAATAATTACTTATCCTCAAGCCTAGTCAAGTTAATGGAAAACATTTTAAAAAGTTTAAAGTTAATAGTTAACCTAATTTTTTTTTTTAGCTCAGTTAAGTTAAAAGTTATTAGAACATTTTCAATTAACTTATTGTAATAGTAATATAATAATATGTGAGTATGTGACTAATGTGTGAGATACCCTTAAGCTATCCATAGGGGTTAAAAAAATAAGCTATAAGCTCGGTATTTAAAACCAATCGTTACGTCGGTCGGACGTCAGTCATTTTATTTAAATATTTTATATTCGACGTAGATTCACTTACATTCACAGGCACGTTCATAACCACGGAACCGCTGTCGATCACGAATCGGCATCAGTGGTCAGTCACTCGGTGTAGACAGCTGCGCAGGTGGGTACCGTCGATCAACAATCGTCACCAGTTTATTATTATTTTTAAAAAATACTTCTACAATTTTACCTGACCACTGTTTGGAATTCTGCCATATCTTGCTTAATATTTATATTATACTATGATTTTTAGATTCTGAGTGAAACGATGAATGTATTGATTTTACAATGAGTGTGTTTTTTTTTAAATTTAAATTTAATTTTTGTGTCTGCCATCACCCTTTTGGACGGCAAAAATGCTTAGATTTTCTTCAACAGTATCTTTTCTGATAGGAAAGTGAATCTAGTTGGTACTTTGGGGGGGGGGGGGTCAAAAGTAAAAATTTACCAGTAATTTCAAAAGAGTCGTGAAAAACAAAAGAAAAATTAAAGAAAAAGGGGAATTTTTATGCAAAATCTGTTTTTGAGAAAATTGATTTTGGTTTTTGGTGCAACTCTTAAAAATTTACCGAATAAAAGTTTATATTAGCATTTTCTATACACCATAACATTTTCTAAATATTTTGACTTATTTTGAGCTGTTTACGGACATTTTCAGTTTCCATTTTTTTTTAGTTTTTTTTTTCTTTCAATATCAATAAAATTTTAGATTCTGAGTGGAACGATGAATGTATTGATTTTACAATGATGTGTGTTTTTTTATTTTTTTTTTTATTTTTTTTTATTTTTTTTATTTTTTTATTTTTTTTGTGTCTGTGTACACGATAAGTAGTCGAAATAATGCTACGATTTTCAACTTCAGTATCTTGTTCGATCAGAAAGTGAATATCGTTGGTGCATTGGGGAGGTCAAAATTTAAATTTCCCAGTGGTTTTCAAAAGCGCCGGGAAAAACAAAAGAAAAATTAAGGAAAAACGGGAATTTTTACGCAAAATCTGTTTTCGAGAAAATCGATTTTGGTTTTTGGTGTAACTTTAAAAAAAATGACCGTGGATGCATGAAATTTTGACTGAATGTTTACATTCCCATTTTCTATACACGATAAAATTTTCAAAATATTTTGACTTATTTTGAGCTCTTTACGGACATTGTCAGTTTTCATTTTTTTTTAGTTTTTTTTCTAAAAATATCAATAAAATTTTATTTGTTTATCAAAAAAGCTGAAAA
>NC_042495.1:119501656-119502763 GCF_005508785.2 Acyrthosiphon pisum | reverse complement strand
TTGTAGTTAAAAATTTATAAAATGTTCAATTTTTGTATCTAAGAATTGAAAATTTAAAACAAGATTCCACGTAAGTAATTAATTCTGTTACCAAAAAATCTAAAAAATACATTTACACAGTTTATTTTTATAGTCATTTTAAGTACAAATTTGGACGAAATTACATATTAAAAACCTAGGATAACTATTTTAGTTATTTTGTTGTGATTGTATAATATTATTCGTGGGTACTTGAAACTTCTAAAGTATACTATTATATATCTATTATAGTACCACGGTTTTTTGTTGATGTATATCGCGTTATAAGTACCTAATAGATATTATGATATGATTAATTTGGAATTTATTATATGTACCTATTATAGATCAATTTTTTTAAAATACTATAGACTATAATATAATATTATGTCTTAAACCTAGACTGACATACCGTCTCCGCTCAGAATCGTTTTTCTTATACAATGATATTATATCATTGAGTTCAAATTTAATACCATCCATTATACAGTGACCCACTTGTAACCTACTGTACAGCAGAGCGTCATCCACTTACCCACCTTTTTTACACTTTTTTCCCAACAGATAAAACGTTTTGATATTTATAGAAAAAAAAAACTAAACAAATTGAAAACTGACAATGTCCGTAAACAGCTAAAAAAAAGTCAAATTATTTTCAAAGTTTTATCGTGTATAGAATATTTTTCATCTGCCTTTGAAACAATATACAAGGAGCCGTCTATTAAATTTTCAAGCTTTTTTGATAAACAAATAAAATTTTATTGATATTTTTAGAAAAAAAACTAAAAAAAAATGAAAACTGACAATGTCCGTAAAGAGCTCAAAATAAGTCAAAATATTTTGAAAATTTTATCGTGTATAGAAAATGGGAATGTAAACATTCAGTCAAAATTTCATGTATCCACCGTCTTTTTTTTTAATGTTACACCAAAAACCAAAATCGATTTTCTCGAAAACAGATTTTGCGTAAAAATTCCCGTTTTTCCTTAATTTTTCTTTTGTTTTTCCCGGCGCTTTTGAAAACTATTGGAAAAATTTTACTTTTGACCCCCCAAAGTACCAATTAGATTCACTTTCCTATTAGAAAAG
>NC_042495.1:119495099-119501412 GCF_005508785.2 Acyrthosiphon pisum | reverse complement strand
TACAATATCAGTTGAAAAATATTAAAAATACATAGGCACAATTTTTTTTTATAAGCATTTAAAGATCGAATTTTGACAAAATTTATCAAATTTAAAATTGAATAATTACTTTGTAGTTAAAAATTTATAAAATGTTCAACTTTTATATCTAAGGATTGAAAATTTAAAACAAGATTCCACGTAAATAGTTAATTCTGTTACCAAAAAAAATCTAAAAAATACACAAACAAAGTTTATTTTTATAGTCATTTTAATTTCAAATTTAGTCGAAATTACATATTAAAAAACCTAGAATAACTATTTTAGTTATTTTGTTATGATTGTATAATATTATTCGTGGGTACTTGAAAATTCTTAAGTATATTATTATATATCTTTGATGGTATAACGATTTGTTGTTGATGTATAACGCGTTATAAGTACCTAATGGATATTGTGATATGATTAATTTGGAATTTATTATAGGTACCTATTACATAGGTTAATTTTTTTTAATACCATATATAAGTGTATAATATGTCTTATACTTAGAATGACATCAGACATACCATCTCCGCTCAGAATTATTTTTCTTATACAATGATATTATATCATTAAATTCAAATTTAATACCATTCATTATACAGTGACCCACTTGTAAACTACTGTACAGTAGAGCGACATCCACTTACCCACATTTTTTCAATTGATTTTTCGTATTTAAAGGGTCAATATATGGATTTTTATAAAAAATTTAATTTTCCTCATCTTTCCACTCCTATAGCTATGGGGTAAGATGAAGTATGGGGCAGGATAATATGACAAACAAAACATGAAATTTGAAAACTTAAAAAAAACCTTCTTAACAAGGAACTTGTAAGCTATATGTAAATGAAACTTTGAAACTTTTAAATGTAATATTAAGTTAAAGGTATTTAAGTGCAGAAGTCCGATTTATATCACTACGCAGGCATCTAATCCCACCCTGAACATTCAGAACGAGCTGACTTGAAACACTGGTACTTATTTTTTCAGCTATGATATCAATCATTGTGTCTATTTAATAATTGTAATAATGAATGTATGGCGGGATGAAAATATAATATTTTTTATTGATATTTCAAATTTTGATCATGATTCATAGCATGATCATAATTTGAATGATTTTAGTTTTGATAATGTTTTTTTTTTAGATTCTGATTGGAGTGAGGGATCTAGTGGTTTTACAATGGTGTTTATTTATTTATTTTTTTTTTTTTTACTGTATACAAAATGTCTTCCAGAATTTCAGACATTCTACTTCGACTTCAACAAATAGTATCTTAAATTTTAGCAAATTAGATCAAGATGGCACTTTAAAGAGGTCATCAATTTTCTCAATAGTCTTTTTTAATGCCAAAGGAAATACCCCGACAAATAACAAAAAACCGCTAAAAATGGGTTATTACTTTCTAACGCTTTGTTTATAACTTATCACCATTGAAACGAATAAAAATAAAAATAATGATTTCCGTTATTTTGTTGTGATTTATAATAAATTACAGGCTACAATAAAATATAATAACTAGAGTTAGGATGTTGATGACTTTTGCATTTTTTTTTTGTTTTATTATTTCAGTTGTAGAATTAAGAAATCAAACACAGTTTTACTTAAAGATGACAGAAAAACGTTTATTACATTTTATATTGTTTTTCAATTAAAATTCTTTTAACATCCTTGTTTTTACTAACCTCCAAAATGTGGTTGACATTACTTATCAATGATAACATGAGTGTTATCACATTTTCCTTTTATTCTGTACAATGCTATCCTAGCTAAAAATTTGTTTCATTTTCCCTTGATGCAGAATATTCTAATTTTATTTTGCATTTTTTTTGTTTTTTAACGTCATTTTTCAACATTTTTAAGTCATTTTTTCATCTTTTAGGGCATTTTTTGTACTTTTTATATAATGTAATATAATATAATAATGTAATATAATAATATATAATAATAATATAATATAATAATGTAATATAATAATGTATTATATTTAATAAAATGTGGGACATTTTTCAAAAATTATAGATTTTAGGGCAAATGTTTTATTTTTAATATAATTTTTTTTTATTTATATTTTACTTTTTAATTTATTTTTAATATTGAAATGTATTTATAAATTATTTAAATGCTTCTACTATTACACCCATTATTATACCCATATCTCTAATAAAAATTATTGTTTATAAATAAGTTTTTTCACTTACTTAATTAGTACTTTAGATAATTTTTAAGGTCATTTTTTGAAGTTTCTAGGGCATTTCGCACTTTTTTGCATTTTTTTTAGGGAATTTTTGTGTGTTTTTTAGGTCATCAACATCCTTACTCTAATAATAACGATATAAAATATCCAGACTGACGAACCATCTCCGCTCAGAATCTTTTTTCGTATACAATGATATGATCTCATTGAATTCAAATTTAGTACAATCCATACAGTGACCCAATTGTAACCTACGTACAGCAAAGTGACATCCATTTACCTGCTTTTTTAATTATTTATATTTATATACCAAACATTTTAATAGAATACATATTTATTATAGATGAATAATAAAAATGTAGCAATACATTATTTTTCTTTGATACAATAACTGTAGGTATAACACATGTATCCATTACAATTTTTGAAATATGTGATTAAAAGATGAACAATTTAAAAATAAAATACTTCTGGGCTTATAAAAAAATATAAAAGCTAAAAAAAAATGTGTTTAAAATTAATTTAAGTTTGATCCTGATTACGTTAGTGGTATTTAGGGGCGTCGCTGTCGTTCAAGACCACACACACTTATCATTCATATCCGCACATTTTGCACCATTAAATAACGCACAGATTTTTTTCTATTGTTAAAAAGGGAATTTTGGATAGTCGATCAGGGGCGGACTGGCCCAGGGTGCTATACACCAAGTAGCACCCCGGGCCCCCGTTTGTATTTATGATCCGGGCCCCCGATTACCACAGTCGGTATACGGTATAATACTGGTATAATACGGTATTATACAAAATAAAAATAAAATAACATATTTCAACATCTCTACAAATAAACAACATGTTATTCTTAATTTTTTTTTTATATTTACTTATAAAACTAAGGGCTCTTTCCTAATTTAGGTAGGTTTGAAAAAAAATTACGGGCCCCTAATTAATTTTGCACCCCGGGCCAAAAATAGCCAGTCCGCCCCTGTAGTCGATAATTCAAATATGTACGAACAATTTGGCATGTATAGTTTTGGTGAATTATTGATTGCACACCTTTATTTATAGTGTTAACTTGTATCACGTCATCCATTATGCGAGTTCGATGTTAAATTGTTACTATAAATTCTTGAATAATTATAAGCGAAGTCGAAAAGAGACGCGATCACACTGAATGTTGTTGACTTATGTCTTGTTACTTATATTTATAGAATTAAAACCATAAGCGAATCTTATCAAGAGTAACGAGAAATGTGTAATATAGCAATATGCGGATAATCTTGAAAGTTTTATTTTTATGAAATATGATTAACTGGAGTGCGATTCTAAACAATAATGTGATTTTTGATAGATTTTTGCCTTATTGATACATATCAGTGTGTGCGACATTGAACAGTTTGATTTTGGGAAAACAGTATTGAATAGCGGAATTGATGTATAAATATGTGCGGATTTGATGGATGGCCTTTTTTTTAATGTTCGGTTATAACTTATACTGACAGCCTTGGTAGCTTTTTGAGATGATCACGTATTGCTTGTTTAATATCGCCTTCTGCAGTATTTTCAAACTTTTTTTGTACAGCCTCTGTAAAATTATAAAAACATTGCTGTATATATTATCAAATATTTCTCATTTAGTATTGTGTTTAAAGACATCATTAGAAATCTATAAAAATTTATAAGTTTGTCTACCTTTATCAACAAAAAAATCTCCACCGGAAAGTCAAATTTAATTTTTATGAGCGTTTAAAATTCATATTTTTACGACATTGGATTCTCACTCGATATATATCATGTAGCGATTTTTTTATTTTTTTTTAATTCAAAAACAAATAACTGTAGATACATGAAAATTCGACTGAATTTTTAAATTCTTAATTTCCATACACTATAACATATTTTACTTGTTTTAAGATGTTCACGGACAATTTCAAATTTAAATTTTTTTAATTCTTTTTTCTATAATTGTCAATAAAATTTTTTTTTCTCGTAAAAAAGCGTGAAAATTGAATGCAAGGCTCCTTATATATTGTTACAATCGCAGTTGAAAAACATTTAAAATACATAGGCACAATTTTTTTCATAATAATTTAAAGTTCGAATTTTCACAAAATGTATCAAATTTAAAATGTATTAATTATTTTGTAGTTAAAAATTGATAAAATGTTCAACTTCTATAGTTAAGGATTGAAAATGTATAACAAGGTTCCACGGAAATAGGTTATATTAATATATAAATTACTTTATTTACAATAATATCATCAAATATAATTAGTAATATCATAGGCTGGGCTGAACGACCGATTTCGCTCAGAATCGTTTTTCTTATACAATGATATCATATCATTGAATTAAAATTTAACACCATCCATTACAGTGACCCACTTGTAACCTTCTTTACAGCAGAAGGACACCCACTTACCAACTTTTTTAATATAAATCTAGTCAAATGCCCATGTATGCATTAAAATATAGCTCATAAATCATATGAAACCAATTAGGTACCAAGAATGAAGTTACAGATATATTCTTTATCAAATATCAAAAATCTAATAGTCTCTACGAATTTAATTTTGATTTATTTATTAAAAAGATGGGAAAATAAACTAATGACTAATATATTTTCATTATGCCCATTACGGCTATGTTATTTGATAGCACAATAATATAGCTTTAAAATAAAAAAAAATTACGATAAAAAGTTGAAAAGTTTTGATGTTACACCAAAAAATGTGTGATTGGTTAGGTTTTGTTGTTTAAAAAAAAGTTGAATTGTCCATATTTAAATAAATAAAATGTTAGACCTCCCCCTTTTAAAGAGATTTTTTTTATGACTTAAACCTTAAGATATATGATGACACCCGATCACTTCCATACGGGACACATGTACTTATTATTTACAGAGAGCTCAAATTAGCAAATATCAATTATTAGGTAGTAATTTAGATTTTTTGTACTATATTGATAATTGAGATATATCTATACTATGGCAAAATTAACATTTTCACTTTCAATTTATTATAATATATATATTTTTTAAACCAAAATATGTAATAGATATTTTTTCATTGTAATGCAGTTGGTACTTACCAAATATAACTTTGTAAATATTCAAATTTGAGAATGAACGTGATTTATTTTTGTAACCTTCCAGAGTAAAACCAGATAAAAGTGTCATAGCAAACAATTTTGTCATTAATCTTGTCACCATGTCTTTTGCGTCTCTTCCTCCAAAAAAATATATAAGATCATCAACCTTTAAATATAAAATATAAGCTCATGAAGTTAATTCATTTTGACTTAACACAAATTTTATATAGTTATTACCAAAAGTGATTTAAATTCAGGATCAGCAGTCTTTATCAATATTTTATTTTCCATGTAGACTAAGTCAACATCATTATTCAGGGGGAAATAATTATCGTTAAAGAACGTATTGTGTCGTAAATGTGTAATTATTGATTTTATGCGTTCATTCATTTTTGATTGGTCAATTAGATTTTTTTGCATTTCTTCTTTTAATTTCGATTGGTCACTTAGAATTATTTCGATTTCTTCTTTTAAATTGCTCTAGAAAAAGTTTATATTTTATAAAATGAATTAATAATATAAATAAAAATTCATAAATTATTATTATGCATAGGTAGGTACATGTTTTATATTCCAGTATTCATCATTAATTGAATTATTTATTCAGGTCCTCGGTTTTCAGCATGAAATAGATATTATGGTTGCACAAAAATTTTAAGCAATAATATAACGGTGCCAAATGTTCTCTTCAAGTTTCATAATATATGAACATATGCGTAACTAGTATACATACAAAAAGAGTTTCGTTATACTAGCGCTTCTTACATTCATAACCTTTGTGACGGGAGGTATAAGACCAACGCCCCGGGGCGGTGGGGTGACCCCCTATTTCCACTTAAGCGGGACTGGCTACTTCTCGCCTTTGAGTGGCGCAGACTCGTCCCTCCAGACAGGTACACCGGGCGCCCGAGCGCCATACGATGTTCTGCTGGCAACGCTCAGGCAAGGAGGTTGATCGGTGGGTTTTGAAAGTTCTGCGCCAGCGAGCGCCGGGTTGCGAACGC
>NC_042495.1:119473851-119493776 GCF_005508785.2 Acyrthosiphon pisum | reverse complement strand
TTTAAACGCCCACGTTTCATGACTAGTCCTGGACTTTTCGCTCGACTAGTATTAGCTTCTAAGTCCGCTGAGTCCAGCCATCCTTGGAGAGAGGTGCGACGTGTTCCAGAGGTCATTGGCAACCCCGGCCCTTAGGCCCGGGCGCACGCCCCTATGCGGCTGCCCCGAAAGCTGTCAGCAGTTTTGGTCCCTGGGACCTGAAGCTCCTAGCCGTGCCTCGTTAAGGTCATATGCCACCGATGTCCAGTCCGGGCCAGATTAGTCAGCAGGTTTTTCAACGTGACTCGTCTTAGTGCGGGTGTAGTCGGCACATATCGTATCTTCTGAACATTGCCCGCGTGCCGCGCCCGCGACGCGCCGCCAGACAGCCATGTGGACCTAAGGGCTCCCCCTGGCTGTCCCTAGAGGCGCTCCCCACGCGCGGCCCACAGGCAGTCCTCCGATAAACCTCTTCTCCCGCGGTATCCGAGTAGGTCTCGTGACCTTCCGAGTTCGACATTCCCCAGGGCGACACCGGGGCCTGGGTCCGGAGGGCGCTGCCACCGTCAGTCCCGGAAGTGATACTCCCGTTGCCTCGAGCCGCGGGTACACCGGCTCGGTAGCCCCAAGTGACGCCCAGGAGGTGAGTCCCGCACTCTGCCGCCCTCAGAGTTTTTGAATTGCCGTGGGATTTTTGCGTCGGTCAAAATTTCATGGGTGCCCCGTCGGCCCAGCTCGCCCGCTTCACCGTTCCGCCAGTTTCTTTAGGTAGTCAGGTTTCACGGGTAGCGCTTCTTACCGTGGCGGGAGGTACTCCTTTCGCCCAAAAACGAATTCCCTCTTTTCGCCCACGTCCGCTTTTCGAGAAAATATGATAAAATAGTTTCCTTTTTTAGCCTACGATTTCAACATTTTGGAAGGTAGGCAACTAGGCTAGGTAAGCTATAGTAGTACTATAATAAAGGCTGTAGAGAGCGCTAGTATGACGCAAATTTTTGTCAAATTCGACAAGAACCTATTTTGGTGCCACTCAACGCTCAACGCCAATTTAGGCCATGACCGTCATGCATCCATAGTATCTATATCCGTGGTTTTCAGTTTGTTGTGTAGGAGTAGGAGAGCTTACCAAAGATAATTGTTCCAATGCCGAATTTAGTTGATCCATTTTAAAAATTGATATCTTCTACAAAATATATAATTATGACATAAATCAATATTTTATTTTCAAAATGAATTTAAAACTAAAAACTATACATTTAAAAAATAAAATAAGATATTTTAACGTCAACCGATATGACTATATATACAATTTATTACAATCGAACTGCGTATACCATGAAAAACGAATAAAAACTATTAAATTATTTACAATTAATAACTGATATTTTCGCTTTGATATTACGTCAGTATTTGTTTTCTTTTTAAAGCTATAGTCATGATAACGTATAATTTTTAAAATTTGCAAATTTAAAAAATGCTCAGAACTCAGAAATTAAAATGTGAAAACCAACGTAACTTAACGTGAACCAATAAACATACATTTTCCATATTATGCACTTGTAAAATGATGACAAAAATTATCAAATTCAGGTACTTATGGCATAGTGGCATTTAGTGATTAGTGGCACATATATATTATTAAAATTAGTGTTCGAAGTCACAAAAACGTGAAACATGGAATTTTATTTAAGTACAAATATTGATGATGCATGGTAATTATTTATCAATTAATAATAATATAGACAATGAGCATTAGCTATAATCATTGATATCAATACAATGAGTGCCTATAAAATTTAACGAAATTTAAAAAAAATATGAATGAATAGAATTTAACATAAATTATAAAATAAGATAATCTACTGAACATATCAATACAAAACAATTCAAAAAAGTCTAAATTAAAAAATATAATATGTTCTATTTAAGAGTACAATAATAATTACGTTAATAATTCAAATAATAATCGATGTACAAAACGTTTCACACGCAATGACTCACAACAAAAGAAATTTAATAACAACCAATTAAATTTAAATTCTAAAAATAATCAAGAACATACAATTCAGAATAATTGTTGTAATAATCAAACAAATTATAACACATATAATTTAAATATGAAAAATGTTCATTACTATATAAAATGATAAAAATACAAAGAATATTGAATGCAAAATCAATATAAGCACTGTTATAAATTAAACCACTGCACTAGCACAGAATACAAGTGGAAATTAATATGCCATTTTTGCAATAAAAGATAACATACTGCCAATGAATGCTACTCGAAAAATAGTTGTTTAAATATAAACCATAATAAACCAACTAATAGGTTAAATGAACCAAGTCAAAACCCACATCACTCTTCGGTTTCAAAAACATCAAATAATAAATATAATTAAATTGACATAATTCATATAACAGAAATGAAAATAAAGGTAAATCTAAACACTTACATATTATAATAAAAGTCTAAAGAAGAAAAACATAAAAACTTCCACAGATTTTGGAACATTTAAAAAATTTATTTGCGCTGACCTAGTCAATACAAAACTAATACACCCATTAAATAAATATAAATTATCAAGTCTGGATAAAACAACGCTACAATTTATTGGAACAACAACGATTCATTTAATTATAGAGAACATAATATTTCTAATACCAATGAACGTGTTAAAAAACCTGACCACCACTATGTTTTTAGAAATAAAATTCTTAATAAGCGTATTCAAGAATAATATATGAAAAATAAGCGTGAATCACAAACTAAAATATTGTGTATTATAATTATACAAAGTTAAAATTATATAACTATGAAACAATTTAATATAACGAATTTAAATTATATAAAATTAGAACAACGGGTTAAACAATTAAACCCATTAGATCAATATCTATACACATATAATTATCAACTAATGTAAAAACCATTCTTCACCCGAAACAACCTAAATATAAATTTAAATTCAAATTTAAATCAAGAAAAATCAAGGAAACAATATGTTTCCAATCTGTCCTTACAATCTTATACACAATGATCTTGCCATCTCATCCGTCCGCGATATAGCTAGAACTTTTTACAGAAGATTAATGTTCAAAACGACACAAATATTTTTTAATCAAAGGACTAGCATCAGCTTATATACCCGGTAATCCCAGAAAAAGACTGAAAAGGCTGTGGTGTCGGGAAATATTAACGTGGCTAATGTCCATATTGTATTTATAATATTATTGTGAACGTATATAAATAACTGACAAAAGTGCCCTCAGGCCTGAATGAAAGGCTTTTTAAATCGTCCATATTTTTTACTTATTGTTCTACATTGTAACAGATTGAACATTTTATTACGAAAAAAAAGAGTTATAGATGTTATCAATATAGTTTATATCAAAACTCCTCGATTACAAAAAAAGTTTGAATAATATAGAATACAATAAATTTAATATACAATAGAAATTTAAAATTGAAAGGAAGATTTGCAAAACGTGGTTCCTTATATCAAAAACCAAAATGTTCACAAACCAAAGAAAATTGTAAAATATTTTCTGACGACTATTAACACTCAGAATAAGTTTATTTATATGTAAAAATTCTGAGTTTTAAACATAGTTTTTAATGCTTTAAAATGTCCGTGTCAAGCCAAAACGTGGTATTTCCGGAATCTTATCCGATTTTTCTATATTTGAAAATTATAAACTTAATATTATAATATTCCAAATTACTAGTTTTAGTTATTATTATAAAACTGCAAATATTATTTTGCTTGTTAAATAATATTCAAAACATTTTCAATTTGAAAGAAGAATTTAATTTAATTTAATAATTCAATTATAAGAATTTAAAATTAATTCTACCTTTGTTTTAAGTTGTTCTTACATCAAATTTAAATTATAACAATAGTTACAATGTCATATTACCTCGAACTGCAGATGTGGTATTGTACAGATGACTGTAATCCTGTTACGGTGTGGTGTTTTAAATTTTAATTTGAAAAGCTAACATTTAACACAGAGTTTGGGTTTACAGTTGTTATGATCAAATGGACGATCGAATGTTCCTATATGGAACTGAGAGTAAAACTGACAGTAAAATTATAATGTTAACCTTTCGACGGCGTGGGTTACGTACGGTCGTCGGAGGAGGTGGAATCCAACTACGGTTTATGATGACAAAAACGCGTTTTATCAATTCTGCCGGATATTAGTATATTATGTTGATTTCGCCGTCTATTTTATAGTAGAAAAAATATCATTAAATACCTAATAAATATAATGTAAAGTGTGTTATAGCCTGTAGTAGGTACTGTAACATTAAGTCATCCATGGTGTTGTTTACTGTATTTTAAAACAAACAAGACATATTATTTTAGTCAATAAATAATTATTTTGGTTAGTGCCTATTTATAAGTATTTATAAGTATTTATTATATATAAGTTTAAGTGTACGTTTTTTTTGTAGGTAGAAAAACTTATGTGAAATCTTTTATTACAATTTTAAATCTTAGCTATGAAAAAAAATCTTTTATGAACTTCTAACTGAAAAATAATTAAAATTTTCTCATATTTATAAATAGCTCAAAAAGAGTCAAATCGTTTTGACATTTTGCCATTTGAGGAAAACTTTAATTTTAACATTTGGTAAAAATTTCTAGTATCTAGGATTATTCGTTTTTAAATTACAAAAAAATTTCAAAAATTGATAGATGAAAATTGAAATTCAATGTTATAACATTTATTTATTTTTTCTGTATGTTACTTTCCAGTAAACTTTTTTTTTTTGTTCAAGGTAAGACTAATTGTGAGGAGTTTTCAATCAACATTTATAATGTTAGCTATGAAAGGAAAAACTTTTATAAATTTCTAACTAATTTTGATGAATTCTAAATTCTAATATTTGATACACTTATAATCATTACAAACAATAATTCGTGTTTCTGCTAAAAACGAAGAAATAAAAAAAAACCTCATGTAAAGATAAAAAAAAATTGTTCATATGATTTTTCAATTTTCGATGTTTTTGAACTGGGGGTGCTAAATTAAAGTTTAGGGGTGCTTCAGCACCCCCAAGCACCCCCCTAGTTGACACAATCTGATTATCCTATTTTGTTATTAGTTTGAACAGTTATATTATCAGTTAAGATTATTATTTTTATTGATATCTGTCTCTTTTTTTGATATTTTAAACATTGTATTTAGTATGTATTTAGTAAACCGTAATTCCATTGTCTCATATTTTATATTGTCATCTGAAGTAAGAATTTTGAAAAAATTTGCTAAAATCTCGAAAATCCTGAAAATTTACAAATTATTTTGTCTTTAAAGTTTTTAACTTGAAAATGTATATAAAATGTTTTATTTTAATATTTTTAAGGCTTGAAAAATATAATACAACATTTCTCAAGTTGTTCTTACTAGTTTGTTTCAAAAACCAAATCCTAACGTGATGGCAAATTTATTTAGTTTTAAATATTTTTGAAATTGAACTCAAACTTAAAAATACCATTTCAATTTCATTGAAATGTTGTAAATTTGTTGTAATTCAAAAAAAATTGTTGAAAATTGAAACTCTTAACTTTTACTTATATTATCATTATCCATACACAATTTAATTTTCAAAATATTTAAATTAATTTTAACCTTATTATAGGTAAGTGCGAGCATTAAAAATTGTTTTCCTATAATTTTTGATAGAAACAATTTTAAAATGTAATACAGGTTCCTTATAACTTATAAGTTGTTATTACAGGAATATAATATTTAAATATTATATTTTAAATTTAACACCACCCATTACACTCGTTGAAGTGATCTACTTTGGTAACCTACTGTACAGTAGAGTGGTATCTACCTTTTTTCAATTTTATTTTTATTTAATAAATATGAAATAAATTCAATCTAAACCTCCAGGAAAAGCAATTGATCTTTTATTAGCGATATTAACGGTGAAATAACTATGGTTAAACCATTGCTATAAACTGCCGGATACTGATAACAAAGACTTTTTTCATAACCAGTAGACATAACCGCACAGACATCTTTTTTCTCCTGAAAAATTAATTATTTAATTATTATAACTATATATTAACAGAAGCCCGAAGTATTGTCTAATAAAGTCTGTGTTTATAGACATCTTACCTCCAAAATCGATCGTATGATTTCCCATTGCTTGGGCCGAAATGTAGAATGTCCAAATTTATCTAAAAGTGTTTTTATATACAGTCTGCTAGATTCCATCAAAGAAATTTTAACGTTAGTCAACCTGACTATAATAAATCAATACAATCAAATACCTACTACGGATACTTTGAAAATACGAATAAAAATATTAAATTATTTACAAGGTATATAATTATAATGAAAATACGTGTATTGATTAACATCAATGTGTGTCATGTCATGTGTACATTTCCCGGTATTCCACATTGCTTGTAATATATATATATATACTTTTATTATGCATAAATGCATAGTACAACATTTATTAGTTATTATTATAATACTTAGTTACTAAGGTTCGGATTTGAAGGCAAAAGCCTTTTTTTTAATAATAATAACAGAGAAATAATTTTTATATAAAAATGCGTGTCATTCAATATGTATAAGATGATGAACGTATTTTTTATTTTTGCCTTTTTTACTGATAAATGACTGCATTTTCACTTATAAATGCCTTTACTGTGTTTAATTTTTAATCGATTTAATAGTTTTATTCACTACATATACGTATAAAGGGTACAAATCGTTAATATTTTCTGAAGATTGCATTGTCGGTTCTTAATTATCTCCTACTCACATCACAACCATAGGATACACCTAGTGAGTAGACCAAATAGACCAATACTTTTGTATAGGTATGTTATTAAAAAATGTATTAATTGCTGTTATTTATGAAATAAATTGTTATAATTGTATTATTTTATGATATTATGATTAAAGTAATTTATTTTACTATTATAGGCATCAGTAGGTTAAATTAGTTTTTGTCGAAAAAATTGTATTTGAAAACATCATTGTATAAAATTATAAATATAAATATATAATAGTAAGAGTTTGGTAAATACCCACGAATAATACTTTTAAATTACAACAAAAATAACTAAAATTATCATTCTTCGTTTAAATATTTAATTTCGTCCAAATTTTAACTTAAAATATCTATGAAAAAACAGTCGTTTCTTTATTTTGACAAAGTTTTAATTTAGTATTTTCAGGACTGAATGAAAATTCAGTGAAAGTGACGCATTTTCTAGTTTTAGAATAGAATGACTGTGAAATTATTTTTTCTGCTAAATCATTTTTTTATCCCTATTTTCAAATAAAGCTATCGCATTTGTTATAGACTGAAGTGTTTTTCTCCAAAGACAAAAGTACTGATTTTATGGAATTGAAATAATCAGAATAATATGATACGGCGTCTAGCCAAGTTCCACTTCGTATAAGTTTAGGCTTTGGGGGGGAATATGCAGGTAGCCTAGGAAATACGAGTAGTTCTCGGAATTTCAATACACGACTAGGATCTTTCAAAAATATTTTTTTCACACAATTGATCATGCTATTGTTATTCGGATATTCGAGCCTTGTTGTTTGACACACCCTATGCAGTCCATGGACTCTATCTATGTCATCACATATATATGTATAATTATATTTGGTAACAAAATAGTTGGTGAATAGTTTTCACCATAATATATAATTTTGTGCAGCAACTACAGTTAAAAATAAAAATACTTTGTCGTATTTATTATCGATAATATACTATTTTCTTCTTTCACCAACCACCATAGCCAAAGACGTCCGTGAAGTTGGCCCCCCAACTTTGTCCTACTTTGTCCGGACCAGTGACAATATTTAGCAAGATTTTAGCAACTAATTGCAACCGAGATAAAAAAAATTTGCAACCTATTCCTTCATGGCAAAAAAAAAATTTAGATCCGGGGGGCTAACATCACGCAGCCCCCAACTTTGTCCTATCGAATCCGGACCAGTGTCAATATTTAGCAACCTTTTAGCAATTAATTGCAACCGACCTAAAAAAATTTGCAACCTATTCCTTCAAGACGTAATTTTGAATTTTGATCCGATGATTTTTTTATTAAATACAGATTTTCTAATGTTTTTTTTTTATCAAATATAGTTTTTTAATGGTTTTCTATTAAATATAGATTTTTTATTAAATAAAGATTTCTTATTAAATATAGATTTTTTAATGTTTTTTTTATTAAATATAGTTTTTTAATGATTATTTTATTAAATACAGATTTTCTAATGGTTTTTTTTATCAAATTTATTTTATAATGATTTTTTATCAAATATAGATTTTTTATTAAATAAAGATTTCTTATTAAATATAGATTTTTTAATGTTTTTTTTATCAAATGAAGTTTTTTAATAATTTTTTTATCAAATATAGATTTTTATTATATAGATTTTTTATTAAATATATATTTTTCATAAAATATAGATTTTTTTCAATAATATTTGGATTTGTTTTATTCAAGTTTAAAGTTTATTGAATATAGTTTTATTTTATCAAATATAGATACTCAGATAAAATATATAAAATAGAAAATAGAAATAAATCTAGAAAAATATAGATTTTTTTATTCAATATAGATTACTTTTATTGAATATTTAGATTCTAAATTGAAAATCAACAAACCTAAAAATTTAATATAAAAATCATAGTAAAAATCTTTATTGAATTCTTTATTTGATAAAATCTACTTATTTTATTTATTAAATAAAGTTTTGTCTTGTTTAATATAGATTTTTCTTATTTTAAAACAGGGGTGTCCAACCTTTTTTTACGGCAGGCCAAATTTGATATACGCTTTGACATCGCGGGCCAACATTTTTAGAAATATGTCTAAAAAAAAAAAAGCTTGATAACTTCAAGCTGGTAAAGTTTCTATTTTTATGGCAAAAGGAGATGCAGACCGTAGGTTGGATACCCCTGTTATATAAGTTTACCTATTAAACGGCATTACAATTTACAACGAGACACGAGTAATTAACTCGAAAAATGTGTGAGAGTTTACCAGAGTGACCCCTAGTAAAAATCACCCACGGATCTCTGGGACTTGAGATCTGTGACCTGCCAGCCGTGTCACGTGGGAAATGTGAATTTCACTATGACAGAACTGACAGGTTTTAAACACGCATCGGCAAACTGAATGCCCAAGATTCATAATATAAGGTGACACTGAATAAATAATAATAACAAATGATTTGGGTTTAAGAGTGATAGGATAGTATAATATATTTAGCGTTGACACTAGAGTGTATAATAATAAATTGGTCTTAACGAATAATAATTTTTTTATGACATGGACACTAGAGTGTATAATAATAAGTGGGTCTTTTTAATAATAATTTTTTAATAATAACCTTGACACCACAGGTGAAGTATATATATAAGTTATGAACCACATGGCTGGTAAAGGAAATTGATAAGGAAAATATAATATTGTCGGGGCATATCTTAAGGGTGGCAAAAGGGCAGGGGGGGAACAACAATACGTTACACGGCTGGACAGCTCGAGCAGGTCAGCGAGCAGCAACAGTTCGGGCTTTCTGGCCTCCCTGGCCGATGGTTGAGGCTTAGCCCATCATGGAGTTGTTGTCAACGGTGGTGAAAATGATGAAATTAATAATTATGTACGAGGACAGGATCTGTCCAGTACTGATAGTATTGTTGAGTCGAGAAATCCCGGTCGAGCAGACAATTGGTAGGATTAAGACCAAAAAAAAAATGTGACGGAACGGAGCCAACGACAAGACGTGGTTGCGTTAGGCCGTCCGTTGCAAAAGAGGAAGAAAAATTGACGGCGTTGACGGCTGGCAGCTGTTGATTTCAGGCGGCGTGCTGACCAGTACGGGTAGAGGGAGGTTGGTTACAATAATTATAATAATAATGTGGGTACAGGTTGCACTGTCGATGCCACTGGCAATGCGACTTCCTCGAACGACAGCACAATCTGACCACAGCCGTGGTGGGTGACAGCTGTACCTTGCATAGGTGGGGGGAGGGAGTAGTATGTGGAGACATAACTTTGTGGATTGCATTGTTAATCGAGCGCGCAACAATTATGATAATAATAAGGTGGTTTTGATAATAATAATAATAATTGTGCACGAAAAACCCGTGACGTTACAAATGTTATTCTTAAAATAAATTTGTTCTCATAATATTAATGTATTATATACAATTAATTCATGTTTTTTTTAAATTGAAGTGAGGGCCGCATCAAAATCTACCAAGCTGTTATCTTCCTCCAGGTGTTCGGAGGGCTCTCGAGATCGTGTATTCGAGAATAAGATCAAACACACCGTACAATATAATTTTATGTAAAAAGCACATATAATGTAATAACCGCAATGAAAACAAAATATTATATTAAATGCCTTACCTGATTCGCAGTTGTTCGTGGATAATGTTGTAGGAGTCTTAGGTGACAAAGTAATACTTCAAATACAGAAAATATTCAAATAAAGAACGCATTAATTATGACTTATCATAAGAAGTCCAGTTGTCGCTCGTTGAAATTGGTATTGAGATCTGAGAGGTTGTTACTCTGGTGGCTGGTGCTCATGCACAAGGGACGACACGGACATGTTGCCCAGATAGTGGTATAGGCGGCTTTATCAGAAGTTATCGTGAGCCAGGTAACTAGATTATTCTTTGGCGGCAGATACCCTTTTTTGCCTTTCCATTTCTCTGGCAGTCTGGCGCCATATAATAAAGTCACAAACCCTATATTTTACCGTTATAAGTGCATGCCGATTTCTTAATCCGTAGTCGTATTGTACAGATCACCTCTTTTTGTAGTTGATAATGGTTTTATTAGATGTGACCGATTTCTACATGCGATAGTCTGGCCGTTATTTATTAATCTGTTAAATTGTATTTATTTATTATAATTATTGTGAGCACTGAGCATATCATCACATATTTTACGGTTTTTCCATCTGACGCAATTAACGTATATATGACAGAAACACAAGCAACTGACGTATTTTGTTATAGTTGCCTGTTTTATCGGAACGCCACCTATATTTATCACAATGGTCAATAAGCAGTTTGAACTCATTAAATTAATTCAGATAATTTCTACTCAAATTGTACAATGATAAGACAAATTTCCAATGCGACTACACTGATCAGTAGGGAACAGACAATAAATATTTTTTCACTAAACTTAATAATATGGGAATTTCAGTCACTGCAATATTCAATGCCTTACTATGTTAAAGGGAATTGCATTACAATTTAGAAATAAATTCAACAACGTAAAAAAATTAATGGACCAAGAAAAAGCTACCGAAATAACTTATCTAAAATATTTAAAACAATGGATTTTATACCTCATAACAAAAAACAGATTTTACGACAATCTGGCAGGTTTCTCTAACCTTTTTAGAACATAATATTAAGTGTTAACAAAATAATTTTTATAGAAAATTAAATAAATATATTTTCACTACCAACATTTTGGACTGAACAAGATGAAAAAAAATTGAATGTTAATTCCACCATGATTAAGTTCATTTTTAAAAACTCCCCAATAAAAATGATAATAGTACCTATGTTCATTACCAGAAAGTAAAAATTACGAACTGATAAATGATTTTATAAACAACGATTCGCCGATAACGAAAACTCGTTAGGTAGGAGTTTTAATAACACACAATTCACAATGAATTAAAAAACAAAATCACACTTATCGCTAGTTGATCCATAAAAAATAATACGTACCTTGAGACGGAGATTGTTATGCCCACGGAATACGGATATACTTAAGACAACCTAGTATATAATATAGAAAGCCGATAGACATACTGAATTCCACTCGGAGAGGATTTTTGTTTGGGACCCAACCTAACGTATGTACCTAGTTATTATATGCATGCAATTTCAAGTAAGAACATCGTTTTATACTTAGTTTATTTAAAGTTAATACTCAAATCTTTATTTTATTTAAAATTACAAAAATATGACATTTTAACATTATCTCTGAAATGCGTTTATTTTCAAAATCTTCCTGATCTATCTCTGGTTCATTTACAAAAAAAAAATATTTTATTTTTGGTAAATTTCTTGCATTTTATACAAATATTCAAATTCTTTATCGTTAATTTTTTTTTTAAATTTGATTTTTTAGCGTTGAAATCATTGACCAAGTTTGTATATAGTTAAGTTACATCGTTTGACGATTAAACTTAAAGTGGAATGGAGATAGGAAATATATTTAAAATTAGTAAAACCATAAAAATTGTTTCAACATTTGACCATTTTGCTACTGACATTTTAGACGTAATAGCTTGGTGGAGTTATTCAATTTTTCTCATATAATCCTAATTAGAAACTGGAAGTATGTAACAAATCTACTATAATTTATTATCGAAGGTATTATTTCAACCACATTTTGGATAGTAAGCATTCTTCGATTAGTGAGATTTTTGAGTATCTTTTCTGATAGAAAAGTGAACCTAGTTGGTACTTTTAGGAGGTCAAAATATACAATTCCGAGTAGTTTTCGAAAGCGTTGAGAAAAACTACCGACAAATTACGAAAAATCGCTAAAAATTGGATTTTAATTTCTAATATTATAAGGACATCATAGGTAATATACCTACTGCGTCATGTTTCGTAAACATATTCACGCATGCTAAAAATAATCGATCCCACGTACTTTTAAAATTACATAATCCTTGCACTTACAGCGAATTATAAACGTGTAAAATATTTACAATCTTTATTATTTAATTTAGTGTTTTATTTTTATTTTTTAAATTGATAAATAAATTTAAATGAAAAACTTGATTGAATTATGGATGGAGGAAACGTCCTCTGACACGCTACTTAAGTCACAATACATTTACAATTTTATAATTTAAAAATTTCCACAACTCGTTGAAAAATATAAATATCGATAAAAAAAACAAGTCCTCCAACAGCATACAGAATGTGTTGTCACATTTTACTTATGATTATAATATGTTAATACTAATGTAATTTTCTCTAATATTAAAATTAATGAAAATTGCTATCGGTAATTTGTCCATATATGCACTTATAAGACGAAGAAAACAACGAACATCTTTGGACGAAACATACATATTATTATTACGATTGGTTATGAATACAAATGTATATTAATACTAATACTAAATTACTAACTGCTAATAGGTGTGTACTTTTATAGTTTTATCGATTATTAGTGTTTATACAATACATTATATTATAATATATCAAGCACAAGTTGTTAAACAATATATGTATAACTATATACATTTTTAGCACATACCTTCTATTGTTAGGTATAGTGTCTTGAAAAATAATACATTTCGAACATCGAGGGAGTGGAAATGATGTATTTACGTCGTTCTGCCGAAATCGTCTTGTACTTCCAGTGAATTGAAAATAGTAAACAACTGACGTGATACTTAAATCTAAAATTGTACTGTAAAAGTTGACGTTTTTGTTATGCTGGTTGCAGCTTGCTAAATGGTACTAAATGGTTATGACTTGTATACAAAATACTGTGAATATTATATCACGTGCTGCGTACGGATCCCCTACTCCACCTCTACACATAGTTATGATATGCAATATATACGATATACTATATATTAGCACACACATAAAATAGTCAGGATGATGTCAGCGTTACGACGAGAACCTAGTAGAGGAATATATATAAATGATAGTCACAGCATCTGGCATAGACCAGATGCGACAAACCGAGCCACCGCGCCCAGAGCTAGTAAGATAATAATATAATATATAGGTACTGTGGGAAATCCTCGGGCTTAGTAGTTTCTGTGAATCGGACTTAGTACTTGGTGACATGGCTACACGATTAACGAAGCCTCTCATTGATCATAGAACTAGCCAGCAATAGACACATCTGCAACCCAGAGTCATAGATCCGCACATGCACCATGAGTATAACTAGTCGACTAGCTATTTATGGAAGGCGGCCGCATGGGCTGTGGGAGACGGCAGCACGAGTCGCCAGAGACAGGTAGAGTCTCTAGGAGAGACCCAAAACGGCTCCATCCTCAGACGTGATTCCACACAGTACGTACGAGTACTTCCACGCCAGACCTCTTATCGAATCATAATTTCTTCGACTTGGATTATTTCAATTAACGACGTTTTTTGGGACTTAAATATTGGAGCAATCGTATATTTTCTAACATGTCAGCGATCTTCGTTGATTTAGATAATCTAGATCAGTTTATATTACATTCTTGTGACATTATCTTGAGCACTTTTAATAAACGACAACATACAATAATAATTTCTATCAGTATACGATAATATTATTACAACTACCCATCATCCTATTCTGTCACCGTCTCCTGTAACGGGTGTACAGAACACACGTGTCTTAAAATATTCCACCAAACTAACCATTTGGTTTAGGTTAATGGCCACAAGTCCATTAGTACTCAACCTTGTAATAATAATTGACTCTCAAACCACATATAGGTACTTTACGCACTAATATTACAAATACAAAGGACTGCTATTATTCTGAACTTGTTAATTATACATATTGAATACGCACGGAGTGACCAGATTTGAATAATTCATTATTTTGAATAAATTGCAAAGAACACTACACCTTGCCAATTCTAAGAATATTACCGGGAATTTCGTTTTAACTCCTGCATGATTAATATTAGCATTAAGAAGCAATATGAGAAACGTGTATGCGCGAAAACAGGCATGTTTGCATGGCGCAATTATTAAAGTGGTGATTTAAACATTTTTTTAAAAATTATTTTTCTTTTTTTCGTTATCTATAGCTGACCATATTTTATAATATTATCATTAAATAAATAATTGTTGTCTGAGTCTATATCGTATTAAAATTGACAACTACAGTTTATTTCAAGCCACGCCGGTGTTATCAGTGGTTTTGACATACCTGCCTGGAACGATTTCACAAAAGTGAAATTATTAATTTTATACCGACATGATTATAAAAGCACAATTTGTGTGACTTATTGGAGCATTAATTGGTTTCTCAATCGAAGGATATAAATGTTTGTAACTTCAGTATATTAATATTTGTAACTTGGTTTTACCATCAGAAAATTTGAATTAGTTTTATGGAAACCCGTATAGTAAGACTCAAGTAGTGAGAGGGGCTTGAAGAGTTCAAGAGATACAGTAGGATAGATAACTAATTTATATTTTATTTGTATACTTACAGAATATGTGGAATAAGCACGCATATAAACTTAAAGTACACAACTAGTTGACAAATTATTATGAAAACTATTAAATAAATTTCAATTATGTAGAAACATGGTTAAGGATAAATAAATTGTATTAAAAGTTTAATTTTAGAACTTATATGGATTAATAAATAAGTAATCCAACATTTAAGAAATGTACATATTATTATAATATGCACTTTAACATGTGACTATATTATGTAAATACTAAATATTATAATACCTACCTATACATATTTAATTATTATTAATTATTATTTAAATATTATAATAAAATATAATGAAATATGAATTTTAAAGCTAAAATGTGTTCATATTTTTAAAGCTATTGTGTGCATATGCTTGTATAGTAAGTTATATTCGCATTGATTTGGATCATTTTGGCCAATTTGATGGTGGCAAAAACTTGTTCCTATCTTTATTTTGACGATTATTTTTGCAGCATGTATCCTAAAAATAAATAAAACTCGCGATTTCCTCTCATGATTAGACAAGGCCGTATCTGAGGGGGTTCCAGGGGGTCTGGACCACCCCCCCCCCCAAAAAAAAAATTTCTGGATAGGGCCTTGTGTACCTATGTATTTATTTGTTTTTGATTTGCTTACCCCATCATCTTTTTTATTCCAGTATCTAAACCTAGCTTTTGCACGATCTACTATTAGCTTATCTTCTTCATTTTTTGGGTCAAACGTCTGAACAATAGTCGCAAACTTTGAATGCTTTGGGCACCACCATTCCGTACACTAAAAATATAAAGATTTATTTAAGCTTTTGTTTAAGTAAATTTAGTATGCTAGTATACAATAAATTATTATGTTCTTACGTGTTGTAATTTATCCACCGAGACAGGTGACAGAGTAATGCGATTAAAAACTTTCGAATTTTCAAATTTGGTACAAAGCTGAAATTGATTTTTTTATTACTTTTATCAATAAATTATTATACTGATTCTTTATAATTTGAAAAAAAAGTATGGATCAAATACAGTTTAGTTCCCTTTTATATTTTTAAATTCGGTTATTTAAACTTGTTTCCACAACTTATTAGATATATTTTGGTGGTTAAAAAAACTAAGCCACAACCACAAGCCACTGACCAGTATTGTAAAGTATTCAAATACGTATTCTTAATACTTTTATTTGTATTTTTTATTCATTAAAAAAATACTTTTTTCCGATCCAGAAAAATAATTTTAAATTTGCGACAAGTCATATTATAAATCATGAACATTTTATTCTTTGAACGAAATATAATATTGGCCCATGATACGATTATTTTTATAAACACCTATGTATTGTATCCCGTAGGATCCGTATCGGCCTTATCATATGTGGTCAAAATTTAAAAATAACTTATGATTACTATGTATTTTTAATTATTAGTTAATAAACGTTAATTACCGACTATTCAAAAACTAGTTGTGAAAAAAAGTATTTTAATATTATGAATTCTGAATATATTTTTTAAGAACTATTCGAATACTTATCCTGATCAAATCAAGATTTTCCTAAATATATTAAAAATATGTTAGTAAAACTTTTATACAGTTATGTTCTCACAATGAAATATATTATTATAGGACATTTTTTTATGGATAAACATCAAAATATGTTAAAATCTTAAATTATTAAATTTTATATTTTAACAAGGAAATACCTATGTTTACTTACTTTTTGTAGATCTTGATTTTCGTCTAAAACTTTCTGATTTTCAATCACAAGTGTATGATTTTTCTAAATATATTAGAAATATGTAGTTAAAATTTGCATACAGTTGACTGGGTACTTATTATGGAATACGTTGTTTTGTTGTATTTTTTATAAAAATGTTTTAAAATCTTTAATTTTTCAATCATATATTTTTTTTAAAATAGGTTAACTTACTTTTTTTAGACTTTGAATATCAGTGTTGAGGTTAGCGTTAATAGAACTAAGATCCCGATTTTTCTAAATAGATAAAAAAATATGTAAGTGAAGTTTTTATACTTCCGTATCCTAATTATGAAATATCTTACTGTGTACAGTAATTATTGGTTATGCAAAAACATCAAAATGATTTAAAATTATCAAATGATAATATAATTATTCTAAAAAGGTGGGCAAGTGTATGTCGCTATGCTGTACAGTAGGTTACAAGTTGTCACTGTAAAATGGATAGTATTAAATTTGAATTCAATGATTTAATATCATTGTATAAGAAAAACGATTCTGAGCGAAGACGGTATGTCAGACTAGGTATTAGACATACCTTTTATAGGTATACCTACGTATCTATAGTATTAAAAAAAAATTGACCTATAATAGGTATCAATAATAAATTCCAAATTAATCATATCACAATATCCATTAGGTAACGCGTTATACATCAACAACAAACCGTGGTACTATCATAGATATATAATAGTATATTTTAGAAGTTTCAAGTACCCACAAGTAATATTATACAATCACAACAAAATAACTAAAATAGTTATTCCAGGTTTTTTAATATGTAATTTCATCCAAATTTGAACTTAAAATGACCATAAAAATAAACTGTGCTTATGTATTTTTTAAATTTTTTGGTAACAGAATAAACTACTTACGTGAAATCTTGTTTTAAATTTTCAATCCTTAGATATAAAAGTTGAAAATTTTATAAATTTTTAACTACAAAATAATTATTCAATTTTAAATTTGTTACATTTTGTCAAAATTCGATCTTTAAATGCTTATAAAAAAAATTATGCCTATGTATTTTTAATATTTTTCAACTGCTATTGTAACAATATATCAGGAGCCTTGTATTACATTTTTACACTTTTTGGCCCACCAGGTAATACGTTATTGATATTTATAGAAGAAAAAACTAAAAAAATTGAAAACTGACAATGTCCGTATACAGCTAAAAAGAGTAAAATTATTTTCAACATTTTATCGTATATAGAAAATGCTAATATAAACATTCAGTGAAATTTTCAAGTTTCTACAGTCATTCGTTTTTTAATTACAACAAAATAAGAAAATAGTTACGTAAGAAATCAAGTGAATATCATATGTTGTAAAAATATGAATTTTAAACGTAAATGTAATTAGACTTGCTTGTAGCCATTTTTCTTTGAAAAAGGTAGGAAAACTTATGATTGATCTTGTATTACATTTTCATATCTAAGATTTAAAAAGAAAATTTTTCATGAACTTCTAACTCAAAATAATTTGAAAATTTTCGTCATATTTACGTATTTTGTCAATATTTGAACTTTAGATGCTTATAAAAAAAAATTGTGACTATGGATTTTTAATTTTTTTCATCTGCCATTGAAACAATATACTAGGAGCCTTCTATTAAATTTTCAAGCTTTTTTAATCAACAAATAAAATTTTATTGATATTTATAGAAAAAAAAAAGCTAAAAAAAATGGAAACTGAAAATGTCCGTAGAGCTCAAAATATTAAATAAGTCAAAATATTTGGAAAATGTTTTGGTGTATAGAAAATGCCTACATAAACATTCTGTAAAAATGTTATGTACCTACGATCATTTGTTGTAGAATTGCACCAAAAACCAAAATAAATTTTCTCAAAAACAGATTTTGCGTAAAAATTCCCATTTTTCCTTAATTTTTCTTTTGTTTTTCTCGGCGCTTTTGAAAACTACTGGAAAAATTTTACCCCCCAAAGTACCAACTATATTAACTTTCCCATCAGAAAAGATACTGTTGAAGAAAATCCAAGCATTTTTACTCGCCTAAAAGGTGATGACAGACACAAAAAAAAAAAAATTTAAAAAAACACATATCATTGTAAAATCCATACATTCGTCGTTCCACTCAGAATCTAAAATGAAAATATAGATTAACTTACTTTTTCTAGATATTGAATTTCTCCATCATGTGCCTCCTTTTGATCACGATTTTTCTAAATAAATTAAAAATGTTTAAGTACCTACTTAGTTTATGTTTTTATACAGTTTGGTGTCTGTTAAAAAATAAGTCATTATTGTGGTATACTGGTATTACTTATGCAAAATATCAAAATACTATTAAAATCTTAAGCTATTCAATTTTAGGAAATATCTGGGTTTACTCACTTTTTTTAGATCTTGGTTTTCGTCTACAACTTCCTGAATTTCAAGCACAAGTTCATGATTTTTCTAAATGTATTAAAAATATGCAATTAAAATTTTTATACAGTTCACTGGGTACTTATTATGGAATACGTTGTTTTGTTATATGTTTTATAAAAATGATTTAAAATATTTAATTTTTTAATCATATATTTTTTTTTAAATAGATTAACTTACTTTTTTTAGACCTTGAATTTCAGTGTTGAGGTTAGCGTTAATAGAACTAAGATCACGATTTTTCTAAATAGATAAAAAAAATATGTAAGTGAAGTTTTTATAATTTCGTGTCCTAATTATGAAATATTTTACTGTGTAGAGTAATTTTTTTTATGCAAAAACATCAAAATGATTTATAAAATTATCAAATTATAATATTATAATATTAAAAATGAAAATATAGATTAACTTACTTTTTCTAGATATTGAATTTCTTGTTCATGTGCCTCCTCTTGATCACGAATTTTCTAAATAAATTAAAAATGTTTAAGTACTTAGTTGACGTTTTTATACAGTTTGGTGTCTGTTAAAAAATATGTCATTATTGTGGTATACTGGTATTACTTATGCATAATATAAAAATACTATTA
>NC_042495.1:119469901-119472927 GCF_005508785.2 Acyrthosiphon pisum | reverse complement strand
CATATCTGACATTTCTTAGTATTAAAATCTTAAGCTATTCAATTTTATAATTTTCTTTAAATAAGGTTAATTTAGGTACTTGTTTTAGTGCTTCAATTTCAACCTTAAATTTTTGAATCTGTTTAGAAGACATCTTGGCGTCAATTTATTTGGCTATATTTAATCAATACAATCGAACACGGCAAATACCTTGAAAAACGAATTAAATTATTGTCAGTTCACAGCAGGCATTACGGGTGAGTATATCATATCAATGTTTGTTATATTTTTAAAACGAGTCTTATAAGAGTGTAAAATATTTACAATTTTACGGTTCAAAAATGCACATAATTCGTTTCAAATTAAAATATCAAAAAGAATTACTTTTAACAAAAATGTAATATTATAAGTAAAGAAATTAAAAGTAAACTACTGATTTTAAAAATTGTACATTTTATGCATTTTTAAGACGATGAAAACAATGAACAAATTCGGGTGAGGCATAATAGTGGCACAAATATGATTATTATTTATTGACATTAATTGTAAAATATAAACTATATAAAAACAAAATAGTGTAATTAATATAATATTATGTCATTGATAATCAATGACATTTAATAGTAACCTATTAATTGATAGCACGAGTCACAGAATCACTTACCACAGTTGCAGGAAATCCGTCGAATAACGAATAGTATTCGGAATGGTTGAATGTCGCAATCGAAAAAATTGTCGTAATGACCACGACTTAGTCGATATCTACTCTGCTGGTAATACATTTTTAAGAGGTGGATGGTCACATCATCGTGCAGTCCAGTCATATAGACAACTGTTGAATATAATTGAATATTGTATAAAAAGTAGCATTATATTATTGCAACAATAGCAACATCGTTGTTTCTTCGAAATTTGTTAAATAACGCGATATTATGGTCATATTACTTATGTGTACGTCATGCGTTGATAAAATATTACATATAACCTAAGGCTGGGCATTAACGAGTTATAAGTTAAAATTTCGTTAAAACGACGATTTTTTTTGAAATTAGTATATTTCTCTTTTATTAGTTTTACAATAAAATGTGGATTATTTATGATTTTTTTAGTTTTATTACCTGTTTTAAACTAGTTGGTGCATTCAGGAGTACAAAATTAAAAATTCCCAACAGTTTTCAAAAGCGCCGGGAAAACGGGAATTTGTACGCAAAATCGGTTTTCGACAAAATTGATTTTGGTTTTTGGTGTAACTGTACCAAAGTTTTACAAGTATGTATGGCCGTATAAACAAGAAATTTTCACCAGCTGTTGACATTCGCATTTTTTATACACCAGCGGTTCTCAAACTATTTTGTTCACAGAGCCCTAATGTTCCTAAAAATACGGAGCCTCAAAATTACTTGGGGCAATTTGATAAAATCTATTTGAGTCAAAAAAATGATGTCAATTGTAAATGATTTCCTTTTTAATTTTTTTTTCTTTAAAATACGAATAGATAAAAATGATTTAATTAATATTAATTAATAATTTAATAGTACAAATGAACGTATTACTTTAGTAATTTATAAATTTTAATATTAAATGATTTTAATGTGATCTATGATGTTGGCTTTTTTCAATGACCAGTATTTTAATATTTGGATTGATGGACGAGAGTTGGATACGCATGTCTGCTTCTATCAAACTTATTGTGATATTTTGTTTTCGTTGATGCGTATGATGAAAATCCGGTTCCACACAGATATGTTGTTGCAAAAAAAAGAAGTGCTAGTACAGCTTTTTTAGCCACAAGTTGATATTCGTTAGTAACACTGCTACTTAGGGATCAAAAAGCCGGAAAATTTCCGGAAAAATTTGGGAAAATTTTGGAAAAAAAACTTTTTTATTCCCAGAGCCTCGGGAACGTGGAAAAATTGGAGAATATTAAAATAATACATTTCCAAAAAAACCCGAAGTTTTCGGAAAATTAAAAAATAACCAAATTTTTGGAAAATTAAGAAATTGTGTTCACGCTTAAAAATTAAAATAATCTATGTAAAAAAAAACCAGGGCTTTGCACCCAAACGTAACCTGAAACCCGAATTAACCCAAATAAATAGCATAACCTAAAACCCGTATATACAAAACCCATTGAAAAAATTAACACCCAAAAAAAAACACCTTCAGAAATAACCCGAAACCCGAATTTCCATTTGGGTTTACCGGAAACCCGATTATTGAAAATTAAGTGGCATATCAATTTGTATGTATTTTTTGCAACTAACGCGACTAAGAAGATAAGAAGATGGTAGTATAAGTGTGTAACGGATGGGCATGTACCAGTTGCCCCCAAAAGTACCTTTTTTTATACCAATTCCCCCAAACTACCTAGAGGAAAAAGTACCAGTTGCCCTCAACCAAATGTACCAGTTGCCCTCACATGTTAATATATACACAAATAAAATATATAGCTCGTAAAATAGGGGAGGTAAATATACAAATCATAAATAAAATATAAAATTCAAAATTATAATAATTTGTCAATATAAAATAGTACAAAATTCAAAATATAATAATTTGTCAACATATAAATAGTATAAAATTCAAAATTATAGAGTTAAATTAAAAGTGAAGGTGGAAAAGTCGAACTTGATGAAATATATGTGTCAACTAAATAGTCAGAAAATTCAACTAGTTTTTCTGATAAAGGTTGAATTGACATCAGATCTTCAACAAAACAATCGTCTACTTCGTTAGAGGGTAATAATGAGAGACCGAAAATCAAGTGAAGCCATTTTCCATTTTCTGAATTTGGATCCATATAATCCGGCTTTAATCCTAAATTTTGTATTCGTTTCCACCATGACTGAGTAAGATGAAATCTGCACCCCACGACTGTAATTAATGGCCAAACAACTTTAGAAGCTACATGGATACTTTGTTCGAAATCGGATACAATAATTGACGGATTGAATTCAGTTCAAAGCCAGAGCATTTTTCTTTTAGCATACTTAATACAATTCATACGTTTTTGATGATTTGTTTGGTTAGTAATGAAAATACTAATG
>NC_042495.1:119400541-119469385 GCF_005508785.2 Acyrthosiphon pisum | reverse complement strand
TTCCGTTTTAAAATATTAGAAAATAATAACTTTTGTTAAATTTTACGCGGTGAATGTTTGTGTTCGATTACCGATTTTAAAAAGCACCGTTTCGTCTTCACTTAAAAATAGCTTTGACGTACACGACTTTAATGTACATCGCCATTTTACACCAGCTTGTGTAATGCGATCTTTATAAAAAGTATAATTATTTAAAACTAATAAAATATTGCCCCTTTCGCTATACACTCGCGAAATATTTTCCATCGTGTTAACAACGTCAGTGCTTTTTCGTATGACGTCTACTGAAATGTACTTATCAAATACGTAGGTATACATCACATCATATAATAATTTCTAACACCCATCAAAATACTAATAAAGATATAATAAATGATAATACAAAGCGTATTCCGATAAAGCTTAGATAACATAATAATTGTCGTTATCCACTCGGACGCATCTAAAATTACACGTTTTGGTAAAATCCTTGCTTTACACCAGGTAGGCTATTATTATTTATTAGTTATTACCAGGGATAGACTAGTATGCAATAAAAAATTGAAAAATATTCATTTTATTTACCAAAATATGCAAAAATATGCATTTTAATTTTTAAGTGATACACACAAAAATATAGTTACAAAAAATAGGTATATTTATTATATATTTAGTATTTACCTCCCCTATTTTACGAGCTATACATTGTAAGCGTGTATATTAACATGTGAGGGCAACTGGTACATTCAATTGGGGGCAACTGGTACATTTGGTTGGGGGCAACTGGTATATTTTTAAAATCGCGATAATAGCCGTGGGGGGCAACTTGTAAACACCCTAACGGATAACTCAATTTTTTTTTTGTAACTAACAATAATTAATTAAAAATTAAAAAGGACCTTGATGCTAGATGATTGTTTTATTTTATTTCACAATATTCAATAATAGACAATAGTCATTGTGTTGTCGAACATTCTTAATCAAAAATAAATACAACGAAAATATGTTTAGTTAAAAATTAAAACAATATGTAATATTAATATATTAATATAATATCTAACCTAACCTAACCTAACCCGAATAAATTTTCATTTAACCGTAACCAGAAAAGTCTATTAACCCGTAACATCCGAATTCAATAAGTCGAAATTTCTTTTAACACCCGAAACCCAAAAAAATGATTCCGGTGCAAAGCCGTGAAAAAAACCAAAACAAAAATAGATAAGGAAATCTGTCATTGTATTTCACATTTGCCAATACGGTTATCAATGTATTATTGTATTAAAATATAAATTAAACAATTAAAAATATTAATACGGATATTTAAAAATTAAATAATATTAATAACTAATAAAAAATAACTACATAGTAAATACTTAATAGTTAGTAGGTACTTTAGAAGTTAATGTTACAAATTATAATTATTTATAAATCAAGTATATAGAATCATCTATCTGATTTATCCACTACAGATTTTAAGTTAGGTATGGTATATATAATATGTATGTAATATCATTATCAATTATCATTATTTATTAGATTGTTTCCACTATAGATTATTTTTTAAGTTCTTTAGAAACAAAAACCATTTTTTCATTCAATTTTTCAATTTTTCAGGAAAAAAACCAGTTTTTTTTCTATAAAACCATTTTTTCCGGAAATGTTGATCCCTACTGCTACTTACTGTACCAAAAATCTGTTAATGATATTTAACCAAATAAATATTTTAAAGATGAATCTGGTGGTCATTTCAATAAATCCTTCATAGTCCGTTATAGATGGTCCATTTGCAAAGAAAAATTATTGCATTAAGACAAGATATTAATTCAGATTTTATGTGAGTTGATACATCGTACCTAGTTAATTCTACGCCTAAGTGCCTAACTGTATCGTTGGGTAGTGGAATAGTATTTAATATTTATTTTTTTGACTGGCTTCATCTAACATACAACTTATAATATCAGTTACACAAGGTTTAATGAGAGTTTTGGCGATTGTATGAGCTTTACCAGCCTGAGCTATACGATAACTGACCATATTATAACATGCCTCTGTAGCTTCTTCATTTGCTGTTTTTGATACTTCAGTTATAAAGTTCTTATTCTTTAAAAGTTGATTGATCACGCATTCGAATAAAATATAATGAATAGGTTTATCTTTCACGTCTTTATGGTAAGTTTCCAGATGACGACACAATTTGGCGGGCACCGCCGCACTATTAGAAAAACTTTACTACATACAACGCACAGTCAATAACTATTTTCATCTACGAAACCAAAAGAGATATAATTTTCGTCATATTTTCTTTATTTACTTACTGTATTTTTTCATTTGTATTTGATGAGGATGAACCCACTGTATTTTTTGATTTGTTTAACCAACGATCCATTTTAATTTTTATTTACAAAAAAATATCGTCGTTATTGATAAATAATATATATTTTAACTATAATATTATTCCCACAGTTTTATGGGAATCTTGTAATATATGTATATTTTATAATAGTACCACTTTGAAGTAAAAAAGTTCGAAATTTGAACAATTGTTATTTTATTATACATAACTGACAAAAATATACAGTAGCAAATATTTTATATAAAAGCATCTTTTTGATCTCCAGTAAAACCCGTTGAAATATATGAAAACATTAACCTGCTTGAAAATATTTTCTCAAAAATGTATTTTAACGTTTTAACTCTTATAGCGTTTTCTATATTATGACTGTAGGTACCAATGCAGTTAGTCGTACGTAAAGCGGGAAAACGATATCAACCAAGAACTTGTATAGGCTAAACTTTCATTCGAGTTTAGGATCATATTACATATGTAGAAGTGTATAACACAATTATGAATCCATATGATGAAATCAATTATTTTGTATTTGATAGGTAATTCAAGATAAGATAATATTAAAGATATACATTTATCAATCAAAGATAATGCACACAGTCACGGGGAGCTCCTGCAATTATCACTGCACTAAGTACAAAAATCTGGCAGAGTGCACGCATGCGAAACATAAAAACCGCACTAGTTGTTCATCTGATATTCCATAATATGAAACATAAAATAACTGCATCAGTGCAATAGATAGTAACAGTACAGTCGTATATTATGGAAAACGCTACTGGATTTTTATTTTTATAATTGGTACTTACCTATATCTAAAATTAAAAATTTAATAGTAGTATTAAAATGAAGTATAAAAGTATAAGTAGTCTGATATATTTTTAAAGATGAAAAAACAAACAGTTTACAATTTTTGAACATAAATATTAATTACTAGATTTTAAATAACAGTACAATATTGTGTAATACGGCACTACGCATGAATGATAAAATTATAAAAAAAAAAAATATATATATAATATAGTAATAATAATTATAAATCATTTTTAATATATAAGCATAGCGTATACTCTTGCATGTAACTATATACCTATATAACTAGAAACTTAATACTTATGACATTTACAATATAACAAAAATGAAATTAATAATGAGGGCAAAATACGCATGTGACTAAAAAGAGAAAAAAAATACATTTCAAACATAACATGGACTCTAATTAGAAGCAAAAATATAATGTATAAAATAGTTTTTTTTAATAAATAATGTAAAATCGTAGGTATGTCATAATATAATATGAAAAGAAGTAATAAACAATAATCTATATTATATATTAATATGATCGCTTCGACAATAATTTTAATTTAAATTTCATAGACATTAAACATATTATAACAATAATAGATGAATAATACAAAATAAACTGTTTAAAAATATTTATACATGGTAGAAAAAAAACAGAAAATTCACGGATTACTCATATCGACTGATGAATAAAATATATCTGTAATTTCTATGATAATGGCATGATATATATGATTTAAAAGACCTTACGCATTATATGACATAAATATATAAATACAATGCCCATATAATAACTCCAGTAGAATGCGCTTCATCGATAATTAAAATAAAACCTATACATATTATGTAGATATTTCATTAAATCGCGGAATGGTTCATCCTTTTTCTAGTCGAACATTTCAGACGAAAAACTAATTAAAACCTCAGTCTACATGACGATAGGTATACACTACAACTACCTAAGAACAATCTAAATGTAAAATAAAAAAATGTACGCCGTTTGGCGATGGAATAAAATTAAACAAAAAAATCACACACATAGGTATCAATAAAATTAAATTGTAATAATAATAATAATAATAATAATAATATTATACTACATTGACTGCTCCGTCGTTTTGGTTTGGGTTCCTCTCTCAAACGCGTATACACAGCATAATATTATTGTGATAGGTATACAATGAATGGCACACTGACTTAAAATTATACGCATAACGATATAAGTATAAAATAACACACACAAACACAAATTTATATTGAAATACGATTGGTATAAGTTTTAATGTTATATTCCGTAAGAGTCGATGGGTGCGATCGTGGTTAGTGTAAAATATATATTATATCGGCGAAGTTGAAAAATATAAATACAATACAGTTCCTAAACATAAGTAAATCTGACTACTATAATTATCTATAGTTGTGTAAATCGTCAAGAGTTGTTTCGAAACGTAATTTTTTTCTCGAATTTTTGAAAAAGTGATCTCTTGACCTTTTTCAAACCCTCGACACGGGTTTTCACTTTCCAATTCCGACACCGTTCAGACTATGCGATTCATAATAATATTATTATGTGTGCAAAAACAATAATTACATTTTGGAACTACGTATGTCTACCATACGTATATTATATGTGGCAGACATAATATGACCGCCGTACGGAGATTGCGAACATAATATTATAATCTATAGGAAAACGTTGATTGTATAGTACGAGTATATAGGTAATTTATCAGAATAATATTATATTGCAGACGAGGCGCCGTTACAGGTGCAGCTGGTTTACAGGTTGGTGGCCTTTTTCTTGCGGAAAAGGCTGGAAAGGACGCTGGACCGCTTGTCTTTACGGCCCATCGGCATCTGGTGTTCGCTCTCGCTGGAACTCTCGCTGGCCCGCTGCTGGCTGCTGCTCGTTGTCACCGGCAACGTGGCCGATCTGTTAGGCACCGGTGGCGGTGGCTGCTTGAGCGTGTCGATGTTCGCGTACACTGTAAAAATTTAAGAAAAAAGATATAATGATCATACACGTCGTCGTTCATATCGATTATTGATTTATTCGTCTATTGATGTAAACGACCGTGAGGGTTCAATCTTAAGTATAACACAAAATAAAATAGTCATAGGCATATTAACTATATTATAGCCTATAGGTAATAACAGATATTAATAATGTGACTTATAATATTATGTAGGTAGCAGAAATTGGTTACCTATACTGCTGAAATTTTAAGATACCTACGTATAAATACGATCAACCGGATGTAGGTATACTCTCTTATATTATTATATTATTGTGTTAATGCATTACTAGACAAACATAATAATGATTTTTAAACATCACAAGAGACACAGACTACAGGGTTATAAGTATGTGTATAATATTTAGAATAATATATTATATTAAACGACATGTAATAATAATATATAATTTTTTCATTTTAATTTAAATTTTTGAATTTTAACGGAAATCTTGGGTTAAAAATTTGGCGTTTACACTGCTTTACTTTTATCGCGTTAGAAAAACGGTCTGAAATGAAATGGTGTGTATAGCAGGACTTAGTATGAAAAAATAAGCTGAGCAACGTATAGGTACGAATATAATGCACAATTTGAATTTGATGTATAGGTACAGAAAAATAATTGTAACGTTAATATAAAACAAATAAGATGTTACACACAGGTTTCCAAGACCAACAGTGGCAAAAT
Organism: Acyrthosiphon pisum; assembly: GCF_005508785.2. Lineage (NCBI taxonomy): Eukaryota > Metazoa > Arthropoda > Insecta > Hemiptera > Aphididae > Acyrthosiphon > Acyrthosiphon pisum. The sequence continues at coordinate 119,463,549 of NC_042495.1, read as the reverse complement.
AGGCCATTTTACAATAGGCGATATAAATGTATGTTGATGCACACTATCTGGCTATATACATTTATACCGAGTGTTTAATTTTGATCCGTATACAAACTAAGAATTATCTCATGTCAGTGAGTTATATAGAAAACCTATTTTGAGAAGGCGTTACGTGGATGAGAATATACTTACATACCACAGTACTTAAAGGTATACATCTCATTGCTATTTTATACATACTGTAGTACTGTACCTATTTACACCACGATAATATTTTGATCTCAAAAAACCTTTAGTTTTCAACAATTGAGAAAAACTCACCGGCACTGTGTCTGTAGTCCGACGTCCATGTTTCTCTATTGGCCGATTTGATAGGTGGCGCGGTAGTCGGTAAGGGTGGCGGGGCGACGTCTGAAAAAATAAAACACGACCGTAAAAGTTATAGTACATTGATCTATTTGAGGATGCGATTTTATTGTAAATCGTTAAAAACGTGTTTAATAATACTACCAGAGTGCATAGACGTCAATAACGAACCTGGTGACTTGGGGTGGATTGGTGACTTGGGGTTGATTGCCTCCTTAGTCCAGTCGTTGTTGCCGTTCGCGTAATAGGAGTGTGGGCGCGCGGGATATCCGGACGGCGATGCTTTGGTACCGAAATCGGTGGCGTCTGGAAACAAAAAGTAAAAAAAAAACGTATATGTAAGTATTATTAATTGTGTACACACATATTAATAATTATAATATCAGTCGAAAATCATTCGTCTTGATCGTCAACAATCAATATATTAAGGTACATAATAAACAATAAACATACAGCCGGATAGCCTAGCTGCACACAATCGCAGCATTATATACATTTAAAAAAACAAAAAATATTTTTTTAAATCTCTGTTATCATCGGCGTACGAATCTGCTGAGCTAAAAAAAGAGGTAACGGAAATAACGAGTTTTTTTTCCGAAGTCTACAACAATATACCTAATGTATATTTTTTAGAGGTGGTGATGCCAGCGGATCGTCGTCGAGTTGGCCGTTTTAAATCGCTTTACAGAGTCCTACATAATAATAATAATAATAATATGAACTTACCGACGGCCGAGTGATTGTTATGGTACGGTATGTTGTCCACCGAAGGCGGTCGCACCGGTATGGGTCGACGGAGTTGGCTGTCTTTCCGGGCGTTTACCACAGGTGGCAGTGGTGCGAGGGGCTTGCGTTCGGTTTCCGGCGTTGAGGCCGCGCTCGAACTCGTACTGATGACCGTCGACGGAACCGGAGTCTGTAGCTCCGATCGCGGCGAACCCTGTGGGGAGAGAAAAAAATTTTTATTATTGTAATTTAAGTAATATTTTAAGATAACTTAACACAAGATGACTATAATATTATATGTGATAATTCAACTGACTCCTCTTTGGTTAAAATTGTTCATAACATTACACATCGATTAATCATCTAAATGGATGTGGAAAAACCCGCCATGTGTGCTTGACAGTTTGGTTTTAGTATGTATGGAGTTTATAATCAAGTACGCACCTTTTGGTTGTCGTCGTAGCTCAGAAGCTGCAGGCTGGGAGGCAGTTGTGCGTGGAACGTGATCTTGTTGACCCACTCTTCCATTTCCTTAGACGTGTCGGCCAAGAAGAGGAACTCTGAACCATCAGTGCAGCATAGCCTGAACACGTGCTTCCGTTTCGTGTAGTCGAACGCCTTTTCGCATTTCGCTTTGAAGACAATGATTGGTGACGTTGCCGCTTTACTGGACACGAAATCCTCCTGATCCTTGAAGAAGCATAACAGCTGACCGCACAACACTGTACACAACGACACGATGATTATTACATTATTATTTTTAGATACATTCAGTCAAGTAAAGTACAACATTTTTTTATGAATTTGTTTTTTAGATTGTCGTTATTAGTATAAAATATTTAGGTGATTTATTATAATACTGAATGAGATAACAATTATTGGAGACGTGATGTATTATTGTTATTCTAGGATAACACTCTTTGCGGGGTAGGTACATAGTATAATTTCACAGATTAGAAATACACTTAATAATAACATAAGGTACTCCCATCAGAACATTTTTTTATAGAATTTCTTTACCATTTTTAAACATTTAGTGATTACATAACACTATGATATAACAGCAAACAATGTAAGCAACCACGGTTTTATTTGAATCTCGACCATTTATGGTAAACATAATACCGTCCGTAATCAATTTATACGTATGCAATGAATTATAGTTATAGAAAACGATTATCACTAGGTTTCTCTCACCTGTATAGAAAGTTTTCCACGACCTGACCGCAGCTTTTTTCCCGGTGCTCTGCAATTCGTGCTTTCTGTCCAAAAACCCTTGTATTTCTACCGGGGGCAGTTGGTCCACGTTTTCCAATTTTTGAAGTTTTCGGAAACTTTGCGTTCTCCTACGAGTGGTAAAACTGGGCGTTCGTTTGGGTTTCTTATAGACATCTGCCTTCATACTTTCAGCCCTTTTTACGTCTGCACATACAATAAAACACACATTTATATTTATGCATTATATAAATTTAAGATTTTCGGAAAATATAAGTATTATATATTACATTATACGCTCGGCGAGATTAACAACTTTTATAATATTATGTATATGTTTTACTTTGAAATTACCTTTTTTCAAACGATTTCCAAATATTGAAGAGAAATTACCGCTGTTGTTTAATGCTGGTGAGCCGGGAACCGTGAGCCTATATATATTAAAATAAAAATTCGTAATAGCTCATAAAAACAATTGGTGGAATTTTACAATTTTCATATGTATATGTAACATTAATTTGTAAAAGCATTAGTTAGTATTGATAGCGTTAGACGAGAGCGAATAAACTAGCAAATATAAACTTACGTATCCGAGTCTTCGTCTATAGGAGAAGCATTTTTGACTCTCAACGCTTCAGGCGATCTCAACGGCGCTACTAGATCGTTTTCATGCGTAATATTTTTATCATGCATTCTTAAGCAAAAAATCAAAAAAACAAGGCAATTCCATAAAAAAATTCAAATAATAATAACATAGTATTTGTATAGGGTACACGAGTATCTTATAAAATGTAATTTATGTTAGTATAATTTTTTCTATGAAAACTCTTATTAAAATAAACTTATCAAACTATAAAAATAAAGACAACAAAAGAAACAAAACGTTCCATGCGAGTATTCACCAAATAGTTTCACAAGAACTAAATAACTTTAACCGTATAAAAAGCTTTGTAGAAAAAATACATATTTTAATTGAATAGCGTACCTCATGTTAGGGTCGAAATCGTCATCGTCGCCGTTCATCGTTTCGCCAGCATTGTTGACCTTCCACCGGTCGCCTTCTTTCTTTCTCTCCTGAAAATTGAACAATTTTAAAAATCATTGAATAAACGAATTCATAAATCCTCTGACAAACTTACGTCTGTAATGCGCTGCACTTCGCGTTGTTTGCGCGCTTCCAGCCGCTCTCGTTCCAGTCGTTCTTTTTCCGCAACTCGGGCCTTCTCTTCGGTCTCCAGTTGTTCCTTGAACGCTAATTCCAACTGCAAAGATACGATACATAATATAAAATATAATGAAATTAATTAACCTTGGTGAAGTTCACTGTTTAATGTTTAACACATGAATGTTAAGTTAACCAAAATTAATATATAAATAATAATCTTTTATTAAATACATATAATATAATAGGTTATTTACCATTTTCCTCAATACTCATTACTCATCCCATCCATTTATTTTCAACTTAAGTTATAATCTATTAGTTGGCAAAAACATTTACCAGAGTAATCCTTTTCAGCGTATCAAACTTCTCTTCCTGCGCCTCGATTGTCTTTTCGAAGTCTTCGTGTTTTCTTATGAGTTCTTCGACCTGCCATATAGAGTCGCCCAGCTTATCGTCGTTTAACACGGGTTCTCGGGTTTGTATCCACGACTCCAGTAGGTCCGCGTCACGTTTAAACAGCTAGAAACATAACATACCCCGACGGAACGTGCGTCGTATTTAAAGTAATTCTCAACCGACATAATATTACAGTTTGCTCGTCGAGCGCTAATATAATATTGTAAATTATAACAATATTGTACACACCTGCGTATCCAAATTTTGATCGTATAAGATTTTACGTTTTTCCCAAGTTTCGGTCATGAAATAATGTCTTTGTTCGAGAATGTGGATTTTCTCGTTGATTTCGTCTGACATAAAATGACCCTAAAATATCACGGATTATTAGAGTAATATGTAAGGTACTTGGACACGAAAGACGAAAGTTATAATGTGTCAAGTCTCTATACGAACATGTTGAATAAGACTTCTACCGGTCTGATAGAACTCGCCCAACACTTCAGATCGGCTGTTGATCTCGGCGTTGTGTTCTTGGTGACGCAATATGAGCATTTCCGCTCCGCTCACCTCTTGGCTGAGCATTGGCGACGTGATTTTCGCAATGGTTTCGTTTATCCACGCACTAAATGTCCATTAAAAAAATAAACAAAATATACGTTATTAGAAATAAACTAAGTATTACATTTCGAAGTTACTCACATCAAGTGTCTATACTGATCGAAGTAGGACTGCAAGTGTTCTGCTTGGTTCAGCTTGCTCTTTCTTTGACTCGCGTTTTCTAATAACGTAGTCCATGCGTCCACTGCTTCTTCCTGCTTTACTTCGATGTGATCTTTGGCATCTGGAAACATGGCTGACAACCGACCAGCTTCTTGTACAACGCATTCCACCTGATGAGTAATAATAAAATATAAATCAAATGTAAATAATTATACCTAATTAGTATTTTTAGTAAAACGGTACTTGTTCTTTGACTGCGGCGAGGTCTGCTTCAAAACCTTGATGTTTTTGGATTAGGGTTTGTATTGTATCCAAATCGTGGCCGTAATCTTCGGCAGCCAACAACCCACCTTTTTCTTGAATCCAGCTGATGGTTTCATCGGCGGTTCGGTCAAATACATGCACTTGTTTAGCACCCATCAAAGCCTAAAATGTTAACATTTTTATTTAATTATTTTTTGCGGACACAATTCAAATATTGCAATCATTTATTGACAACAACAATAATAATAATACGATTTATGAATAACATTATTGTACCTATTTCATATAATTAATACACTGACTAAAATTAAGAATTAACTTAAAATATTAGCTGTAATTATTATGATTATTCTTGTGAATAATATAGAACACAAAATATTCATAAAATACTATTGTGGTATACACTTTATAACAACAAAAACACGACATCAATAGTACATTTTAGAGAAAGATTATTTGAGAATAAAACGTTTATAATTGAAAATAAAATTTATTTTGATAGATAGGTTTTTAATTTTAGTATTTAAAGCAATTTAGCAGTACCATTCCAATAATCCATCCATTATTTCATTTGATATCTAAAGTTATCATTATTATTGTATTTAATATTTATAATACAATTAATGAATGTTATATGTTTTATGTCATTATGAAATTGACCAACCCATGACATTGTTGGTTACTCACAAGTATTATTTTTATTTTGTTTTTACTGTTCATAAGTAAACTGTATAATTACAAGTGAATTTATGGTTGTTTTGATTTGCTTTATATATTAATACTCATTTAATTATAAATAATATTGTGGTTTTTGTGTAACAAAATATAAGAAATCTATTATAAATGTATAATAAATTTAAATAGTAAATACTTAAAAATCTTTAATATTAATTAAAATAATTTATTTCTTGTAGGTATAAGATATACAAATATGTGACCTCCTAAATGTACTAACTAGATTCACTTTCCTTCCAGAAAATATAATGAAGTTGAAAATCAAAGCATTCTTTCTACTATAAATTGTGTACAGGGATAAAAATAAAAAGTACACATACATAAAAAAAAAACCACACATAATTGTAAGATCGATACATTTATCGCTTCACTTAGAATTTAAAACATATGTACCTCTTGTCTAGCATTCGCTAACTCTTTTAAATCATCCCATAGTTGCTGAGTGTCTTCTAATCTTATTCTAATCTGATCTTGTTCAGGATTATTTTCTTCGAGTAACTTATGACCAATAGTTATGCAACTTGAGATACGCCCTTCACTACCATTTAAACCGCTCATGAAGCTTTCAAATGCCTAAAATATATATTCAAATTATATTCTGACTAAAAGAATGCATTTTTTTTTTTTTAAATCAATTACTTGGATCAAAAGTTCCACATGCTCTACATCTCGACCATAATCTTCTGAGGCAGCAACCGTTGTTTGATCTCCTATCCATTCGGCAACGTCTTCCGCTTCTCGAATAAACTTATAGAATTTGCGACTCTCTACTAATCTAGTTGCTCTTCTTTTATTTAATGTACAGAGCTCTGTGTAAACTTCTTCGATATCAGTCTAAAGAAAAGATTAATTAATAATTATAATGGAAAAGGGATTTTTGTTCTGTGTTACCTGTTTTCGTAAAATATTTTCAGAATCAAAATGTGATCGATTTACAAGATTCCTACTTAATTTTGCTAATCTTTCAAGAGTATGTTGGAATGTGTTTAGTTCTCTTTCTATTCCTTCAAGTTTTTTCATAAGCGTTTGTACAGAGTCTTCATCTCTACCATAGTCGTTGGATGCCAATAAAGGATATTTTTCTTTTAACCAAACTTCAGCTTCATTTGCTTCCGCATAGAACTATAGAATTAGGAATAAATTTAGATTTATTAGTTTTAATAATAATAATTGCATTGAAATAATTAATACTAACCATTTGTGATTCGTAAGCATCTAATAATTTTTGTTTTCTGATCTTGGATTGTTCTTTAAGTTGGGACATCTTTTCTTGAAGGACACTATAATTTATTTCAATTTGTTGTGATGCAAAATGACCACTACGAACCATTTGCTGACCTCTGTCGACTAAAGCTGCGACTACTGGTTCATGAGATACTAATTCAGCATCTAAAGCCTTAAAACAAAAAAAAAACAAAAAAAATAATAATTCAAGAATTATTATAGGTACTTACATAATATAGATTTATTGTTTAATAAATTATTTTATAATATAACTTACCTGATGTTTATTTTGTAGTGCCTGTACTGAGTGTAGGCTTGTTCCAAAATCATGAGAGTTGATTTGCAGTTCCTTGTCATTAATCCAAGTGATTTCTTCTTCGATATCTCGCGATAGCCTATAATTTATTAGAGCATCTTCTAGATTATCCCTTCGTATTTGCATTGGCTCTTGAAGAGAATTATATCTGTAAATCATTCAAATAAGTTATGACAAAATAAACGATGCGACCTTGTTTTTATTACATACCTCTTAAGAACTGCCTGAGATTTTTCTTGTATTTCATCCTTCATAAAATGATCAGAATTTTGAAATGTTAGAGCAGTATCTTTTAGAGATTGACAAGCTTCACCATGACTATGAACATCATTCTCTAACAGTGAATGTCTTTTCAACAGGTTTACAACACTTTGCAAATCTTTTCCATGGTCTTCAGATTGCAATTGCATTTCTACTTCTTCTGTCCAAGCTTCGAGTTCTTCTAATGTGCGGTTAAATAATAATGCCTAAAATTATAATATTTTTATGATAAATTGATAACTTTTATTAATATTTAACAAATGTAAAAGTAATTTTTACTTGATAAGCATCTTGTAATCGTTGTTTTTTAAGAGAACTCATCTCTTGCAGAAGTCTCCATTTCGTTTCAAGTTCATCTAATCTTACTCGAATCTCCATACTCGCAAAATGACCACTACTGATCAAGTTTTCACCTTCAGTACAAATAGCATTAACACGAGTACGGTTTGCAATTAATTCTGAATCAAAAGTAGCGTGTTTTTGCATTTTTCGCTGTAAGTTAGTAGGATCTCTGTAACTTTCATCTCCAGCTACTTGTTGTTTTTGAATTATCCATCCTTCCACCTAAAATTATAAATGTTAAAATAATTTTTTTGTTTTTATAATATTATGTCTTTCATTAAGTTATTCGATTTCATTTACCTCATACATATTTCTTAAGAACTGTTGTAAAAGTCTGGAATCGTTAAGACGTCTTTTGCGAGAAGCTGTAGCTTCTTTAAGTCTATCTCTTCTATTACATATGCTGACTAATCGGCCTTGTATTCCATTGCTGTCATAGTGTTGGCCTGTGACAAGATCTAAAGCATACTTTTCTAATTCTTCAACTTTGACTAGCTGTGCTGTTAACGTTTTTTCAAAAGCCTCGTGTTTTCGTATCAATTCTTCCACACTCGACAATGACTCCTACATTTTTTGAAAAATTTATTGTTTAGACAATTTTTATTTTTATTTTAATAAATTTAAGTAAGTAAATAACTGAATTATTATTATAAATTATTATTATTATTATTAGTTACTTACCCCTAGGTCGTCATTACTCAAAAATGCCTCTTTTGATGCTAACCAATTGTCCACTTGATCAGCTTGATTTTTGAATATTTGTAGTTCTAAAGCTTGGCTTAACATAGTTCTTCTTTCTTCCCAAGCCGCACTCAGTGTTCTGCGTAGTTCATCAAGATGAGCAAGTTCTTTCTCAGGAATTGGATTTATTTTCAACCCAGATTCTTTTAATGTTTTAAAGTGTTCTTGGCGTCCATTGATTTCAGCTTTTCTTTCTTGGTTTAATTCTAATAAAGCTTTTGCTTCTGCCATATTCGTGGGCATATCATGTCCTTTAATTTTCTTAATTGAATCAACAACCCAAAGTTCAGCTTCTTTTAACTCTGATAAAAACTTTTCTCTAATATATGCATCACTTAAAGCTTCTCGTCGTTTTTTCGACAACATATGCAAGTTTCTCCAGTTATCTTGTAGTTCAGACAGTTTAGCTTTGATCGGAGAAGACATATCTGGATATTTTTGAATGAGGCGCCTGCATTCAGATTCATGTTCTTTTGTTTTCCCTTCAATAGCTGTCATATCTCGTTCTAGAGCATCCTGTTTTCTTTGTAATTGCTCAACACCACCCAGATTCTTACCAGTTTCATTGCTTGACATTGCAAGTGCTTTTTCACTAACCCGCTGCAAAGTATCGTCAACATCCCGATTGAATGAATGTATTTCTAGGGCTCCATTTAGGTGTTCTCTGTATTCACTTAAAGCTCCTTGAAGTGCCTTCCACCTAATAAAACATAGTTCTTAATTAATACGTGCAAATTTATGATATTATATTATATTAGTATATATTTTTAAACAATTAATTTCTTCATACTTATTATTTAGATTTTGACGACGTTGTTGTATTGACTGTGTATCACTACGCCCTTGTCTAATAAGTTTATCAGCTAAATTATTAATTGTTTCTATTTTTCCTTCATCAACTCGATTATCAATGTCTTCGAGTTTCCTTTGCAATGCTAAACAATGTTCGTAATCTAAACCCATTTCTCCAGCTTGGACCATCATTTCCTACAAATAAATTTCATAATATATTTTATTGTTGTATAATGTGAATGTACATATGTCAAATTAAATCTAATAGAAATAATATAATCTTACTTTGTCTCTAATCCATGTTTCAACCTTGTCAACTTGGTTATTAAATTCTAAGATATCTTGAGCTTCTTCTAAACCTCTGCCTTTTTCATTAGTTTCTTGTAACAAATTTCTCCATAAAACCAAAAGCTTTCCTAAAGAATCTTGAATGTCCTTTGAGTTTTTGTGCTTCTTTTCGACCAACATATCAGCTATAAAAATAAATAAATAAGAGTAAATAGTAAATACCTACTAAATAATATATTGTAAAAAAAAAAATGTACTATTTTTAAAAGCATACCATTATTTTTTATAGAATTAATTCTCCCTTGATTAGCAGTAAGTTCAGCTTGGAACGCTTGATGTTTTTGTAATTTTTTGATTTTGTCTTCCAAGTTATTAACATCACCTTTGCTAATTTCCACATCCAACTTTTTGCGTTTTTCACTGATCCATGATTCAGCTTCTCCAACATCACGTAAAAATTGAGCATGCAATAAAGCATCATCTAACTTTTGTTTTCTTAAAATGCTTAGTTTTCGAATTTGCGCCCGCCTAGTTAAAACTTCATTCAGTCTTTTAGATATCAAATCACTTTCAAAATGATTTTGACTGAGTAATTTATGACAGTGATCTTGTAGGAGGGAAATTTTTTCCTCTTGGGTTTCAAATAATTTTTCAAAACCTTCATGTTTTTTTACTAATGAAGCTACTTGATCCACAGTATTTCCTAAGACAAATAAAGTTAAAAAAAATCGATTATAGAATTGTATTTTCATTATTTTTGTATTTTATTAATAAATATCAATAAAAATACCATATTCTAAACTTGCTAATGCTACTTCTTGTGTGTTGCAAATTGTATCTATTTGCTTAGCATCACGGAGGAAGAATTGCAAATCAATAAGTTGATCAAGATGAACTTTCTTATGATGCCAAGATGAATGCAATTGATGTCGTTCTTCCAATAAATGATTGAGTTTTTCTTGAATTTCCTGTATTCACATTTTAAAATTTAATTTAATTAAAAATTTAAATAGAAATGTACATGGGGGCGTTAAAAATCCCGAAAAATCAAAAACTCAACAGTTTAAAATAATAAGTTCAAAATCTCAACAATTTGAAATCCCGACAAAATAAAATAAGTTTATCTTATCTAATACAAGTTTAATCTAGTAACCTAGTAAAAATAAAATACAATAAGAAACTTTCTAAGACACTTTTAAATGTGTTCTAGATTAATACGAAAAACATCAAATTGTAATGTTTGTATATACATGGAACAGTAGTTCAAAAGAAAATTTATTTAATCAAAAATAAAAATGATTGCTTTTTTTTTTATTTAGGTCATCGGTTACATCAAACAAACAAAAATTTAAGGTCGCTTGAAACAATAACGTACTGGTGGTACTACTGATGAAGTGGTTTTTTATTATTTTTTTATTAAATAATATTATTTAGTATTTAGGTACCTACTTCAACTATTGTTATTAGGTAGTTGTTTTAACTTAAATTGTTTATCAAAAGAAGTTTTTATTTATTATATTTTATCAAGGAAAATCCTAAATCACTATTACTTGTTATTCATTTTTTTTTATAACTTCTTTTGATATATTTAAAACAAATAAATTGTTTTAAGTCACTATTAAAGTATTTTAATTTACAATGAAGGCATGTTAAAATAAGTGTCAGGTGACTCAAACAACAGTTTTTATTTTTTTACTCATTACATTTTTTTACAAAGTATGAAGTGTTTAGGTTAGGTGGGGTTTTATGCAACCACAAATAATTTTTTTGCAGATATCTGTGATTTTTTTTTTTCAGCTCAGAACAAGAAAAACATGTCAATTCGTCCAGATTGATGGTAGTATAAATTGTTTTGTGTTATTATATTAAATTATTTAACAATAATTCACGAATATTAAAATGTAGTGATATTAATATAATATAATGTAAAATTGTTTATATTTTTGAATTAAATTGTTGAATAATAAATATAATATGTAAAAATGTTTGGTGATATAGTCAAGATTTGTCAGGATTTGGTATAATTTTGACCCAGACCCATGTATATACACTCACATTTGCCGCAAAATGACCTCCTTGTACTAATGCTTCACCAAGATCAGCAACAGTTTGAAAAGTTGCTTCTCTAGCTTCTATTTCAGCTTTCACAGCTTCATGTTCTCCTTTTAAAAGCTGTGCACTTGCTGCATCTCTTACTTTTTCTTCCGTTAACATAGTAGCCCTCAAACTACTAGACCAATTGACTAAATCTCTGACCTATGACACAATCAGTGTGAAAATTCATTATGCAAATCAAAATGAAAGAAAAAAAAATATCAAAATTTACTTGAGCTAAAAATCTATGCAAATCACAGCTGGCTTGTAAAGCTTCTCGCCTGTGTGCAGAGCGATCCTGAAGTGAAGTCCAACTTCGAACTACGGTTTCTTGTTGCTTTGCAATATGAGAAGCATTTGACCCTGGGTAGAGTGTTTGTAACTTAACTGCATCTTCCACTAAAATCTAATATGGAAATAACAATTTAATAAACTTAATATAAAATTTTTTTCTGTATTGTGTTTGTTTACCTGAAGTTGTGCTTCTAAAGCAACAAGATCATTTTCAAACCCTTCATGCTTTCTGATTAGAGTTAATACAGAGTTTAAATCTCTTCCTAAATCATCAGAAATAGTTGCGTCTTTATCATTAATCCGAGATAATGCATCAGCTACATCTCTATGAAATCTATGAATCTCTCCTGCAGCTTTGAGGCGTTTTTCTCGATTTTCTATGGTAACTATTAATTGTTGCCAGAGTTCACTAATCTCTTCTTGTCGTTTCTCAATTTCAGATGTATATTGTGAATCGTTTGCTACTAATTTATTAGCAAGATCTTCACACTGTTTAAATCTTTTAGAACCTGTTTCCACCCGGTGTTTGAGATCATCGAATTTGTTTTGTAACACCTATTATTGAATTAATTATATTAAAATTTATGTTATTTTAATTATATATTTAAATACGTACCAAAAGATGTTCAAAGTCTTGGCCATAGTCTTCAGATGATGCAGCTTGCATATTATCTCGAATCCATTGTTCAAGTTCATAATTCTCAATCAAATATTCATGTCTAAAATAGATAAGACAGATAAATAAGTACAGTTTAATTAAATTGAGTATAGAATAATTGTATTTTTTACCTGCACATGCTCTCGACTAATCTATGTTGCCTTGCTGTCGCTAATTTTTGTAATAGTTTAAATTGTTCACAAATATATTGCTGTTTAGACGATATAGCTTTAATATCTGGATGTTTCAAGTTCATCATATTATTTCCAGTGTGACACATTTCTTTGACAATACCTTCATATGTATCAATTTCTAGTTCTAAAGCCTACAAGATATAAATATACAATAAAAACAATTAACCAATATAAGTATACAGCAATAGGTAACTAAAAATAAAAATATATATTCATCATACCTTATGTTTTGTCAAAAGTTTAGATGCCGCATCTCTATCTCGACCACAATCTGTAGAAGATAACATATTATTTTTTTCTAGTAGCCAACTTTCAATTTCACTTGCTTCAAAGAAGAATTGTTGAGCTTTTAAATTTAATTCTAGTTTGCGACTTCTATCCTCGCCTTTGGCTAATAGATCTTGCCATGCATCTTTGAGTCCAGTACATAATGATGAAACCTAAACAAATTAATGTTTAATATTAGGTTTAATTTGAAAATCATAACTATAACAATAATTAAAAAATGATACACTACCTGTTTAGTTTCTGGATGTTTTTGATGAATTAACGATTGACCTGACTCTAGAGTTTTATTGATCATAGGTTGATGACCTTGTATTTCCGCTTCTAGTTTTTTGTGTTTCTTGTACAATGTTTGTGCTTGGTGAAGATCAGTACCCAACTCACCAGACTCAACAAGTGGTAAATGTTCTCGTATCCAACTAAGTTCAGCCTCTAACTCAAAACCAAATTTGTGAAAACGTAATGATTCATCCAAAGCTTCTTTTCTAAGCTTAAGCGGCTTATCCAATCCATTAAACCTGAACCATTAATAATAAAATTACATTAAATATAAATTATGTTATTACAAATAGTAGATGAGCAAATTATAAAACAAATACTTACATTTGTTGGCATTTTTTACTAGATTGTAATATATTTTCAGCATCAAAATGACCGTCTTGAGCCATTTCTTCACCAGCAAATACTAAATCATCAATTTTTTGTTTCCAATGTTGTATTTCAGTTTCTACAACTTGATGATTTTTAAGAAGTTGTTTGCAATGTCGTAAATCTGTTCCCACTTGTTGTGATTGTAAGTCCTTTTTCAGCTCTTCGTGTTTGAAATATGCATCATCTAAAGTTCTGTTATAAGTATGCTGGGCTGCTGCTTGTCTTAAACATCTACCTTTTTCCACACTAACTTCGACCAATTTTTTCCAGTCATCATTTAATTCCGATAACTTTGTTTTTACTTCATCTTTTCGGTAATTTTCTTCATTTATCAAACCTTGACCACACTGAAAAATAAATGATATTAGTATATATTATTATATAATATTATGGACATATCCACAATGTGGAATGATAAATGTAAAAAATTTAGTTTACTTTATTGATATTCCTTAGTTGACCTTCATTTGCACGTAATTCACATTCAAATGCTTCATGTTTTTGAAGTTTTCTTTCAATATTTGTAAGATCCCGATATGATTCGTCACTTGCTGTTTTCAACTTATCTGTTAGCCACGTTTTAAGATCATCAACATCTGCTCGGAAAGCTTGATAATTTCTACTTGCTATCAAAGCATTTCTCCTCACTGCTGCTTGGTCTTTTACCAAATTCCTTCGATGCAAAACTGCTTCTTTACGTTTATCAACACTACAAATTATGATCATTTAGATTCTAAACTTAAGAATGTATTATTTTATTTGAAGTAAATACTTACTGGTTAGTATCATAATGGTTAGCTGAAATCAATTTGTTTGCCATTTCACAAAAAGTTTTCAATCTTTCATCTTGTGCATAAAGTGAATTTTCAAAATCTTCGTGTCGTTTTAACAGCGCCTCAACATCATCAACGGATCCCTTTAAAAAAATGTATTTAATAACTTAAAATATATTTTAAACATTAATTTCTCTTCTTACTCCCAAATCAGCATATTCCAAAAACATTTCGCTGCCAGAAGTAGCTGCATCAATATGATCTGCTTCTTTATTAAATATTTGTAAGGCTAAACATTGTTTTATCCATTCCTTTTTTTGAGCCCATTCTTCGGTAATATTATTTACTTCTGTAGTTAATTTATTGTTGCGTTCTTTGACTTCGTTACTACTACAGTTACCAGATGATATTAATTGTCTACCCAGTTCTGAAACTTCTCTTACTTCATCTTCATGAGCTCTAATATCATCGCCCAGTTCCTATTATAAATGTATATTATTTTAGGAGTGTTGGTTTTTATAAATAATATTTAAAAAAAAATATGTAATACTTGATGGTTTTTAAGTAGATTTTCTGCTGTTACAACATCACGAGCAGAATTATCAGTGTTCACCAATTCTTTTACTGAAGACAACCAATTCAAGAGATTTTTCGAGCTATTCATGAATATTTGCTGCCCAACAGCACTTTCTAAACGCGATCTCCGGTCCAAAGCTTTGTTCTTCACATTTTGCCATAAAGCTTGAACTTCTTTTTGTCTTTGAATAACATTTTCTAAAACAATAAATTATAATAAAATAAGTCAATTATTATCAACTATTTATGAATTCTGTGTCAGACATACCTTTTTCATTAGGATAAGAAACCTTCACTGAATTAGCCAATAAATTAACCCTGTTTACTTTTTCTTCCACTGGAGCTAATTCTCTTTCTAAATTTAAATGTCGTCTCTGTAGAGCTTGTATAGTTTTTAAGTCTAATCCTACTTCAGCGCCATCAAGTTTATCCATTTTTTCTGTCATCCAATCCCTGGCTTCACCACAAGTTTTTTCAAATAGTTCCACACTAAATCAAAAATGTTTATTTATAATATATCTAAATGTTTAGTATTTATATATAAAATTAAAGTATATAATACCTAAGAGCTCCTTCTAAACTCTTTTCTTTTTGTGCTTTCAGCCAATTTAGATGATCCCACATTGTATGTATTTGATTTTGTCGGTTGGTAATCATATCAAGCTGACTGTGTCCAAGGTTGGCAAAATCTTTAACCGCCCGATCAATATCTTCAACACGTTTGTTACTCGCAGATAAATCAGTTAAGAATTTCTATAACACAATTTTATCAATAAAACATAATAAACAAAATACTTAAATACATAATTTTAGTTTTATATGTACCTCATATTTTCTTTTTGCAGATTCAACCGTGTCTAATTTATCTTCAGCCTTTAGTAATTTTTCTTTGTCTTTGATCCATTTTTCAAAATCATCACATTCTCGATAAAATCCATAAAGACAAATAGAGTCTTCCAAAAGGGCATGGCGCTTTTTTGCTAAGTCTTGTGACTTTGTGTAAGTCTCATTAATGTTTGTTATACGTTTTTCAATACTTCTTTCGTTGTTAAGATTGGTATCATCTTTCTTTGTTGGCTCTATATAAAAAAAGTTTTATGAATATAAAAATACATTTTATTCATGGCATATTAATATGTTTACCATCTTTTTCTGGAGTTCTAGTTTTCTTAACTCGAACCTTTTGTTTGACCATTTTGACTTTAGGGACTTTTCTTGTACTTTTTACTACGTGCGGCCTTCTAACAGATACTTGCATAATTTTAGGCTCAACCTCACAAACATAGTTGGCTGGTACAAAACCATCTTGGCCATTTAGTTTTCTTACACTCCACCAATCTGGGTTTGTTTTATTTAGTAAGAACATCACCTATAACAGAATATTATTTTATTTTTATATTCTAAGTCTTATTTTAATATTTTATATACCTCTCCTTTCGTCATTGTCATGCCTTGCCCATTAAATGGGTACAGACTTTTTACTTGAGGTACTTGTCGTTCTTCTACAACAGTTCGGTGTTCAACATGTTCAATTATTTCTTCTTCTAAGACTTCTTGAGGAAGTAACCTAGTTTCAAACACCCATTCTTCTATTGGTTCAGCTTGAACCTTTTGATTTGTATCATTAGACAACTGAAATTTTGAATTTGTACTTTAATACTATTAAAATCATATATTCTAATATAAATTAAATTACCAAAATATTTGATATTCCTGCTTTGACTAAATTGTCAGCTTGTGTATTCAATGACTGTATGTCTCCTTGATACGCATCTAACTCTTCTTCAAGTATTTTGTGTCTAGCCAACAGAGCTTGTGCACTTGGTTCATCGACTCCGTGGTCAGAAGTACTTAGCACTGTTAAATGCTCATGTAACCAAGATTCTGTTTCATTTGCATCAGCATAAAACTAAATATATGCATATGATAATATAAATATAAAATTCAAAACTTAACAAATAACAAATTACTTGGTAAGCTTCAGCTGCATCTTGCAATTGCTTAGTTCTCAACTGTGATAAGCTATTTAATGAATTCCAATTGCTTTGTAAAGAATCAACCCTCGTTTGAACTTCGGAAGGTTCGCTGGCATTTATACTCAGACCGGATTTGCATATTTGATCAGTTTTTTGACGGTGCACTTTCATCTCATCAAGTAAAACCTAATAAAATTATTTTAATACAATATGAACACTAAAAATGTTATAAACCATTAAAAACAAACCTTATGTTTTTGTTGTAAACTTAATACGCCTCTCAAATCTTTTGCCGAAATGTCAGCACTACAAATTCGCTGCTTTTCGACAAGCCAAGCTTCTTCATCTTCGTGGTCTTCAATGAACTGATAGAAGTTTCTTGCTTCTTCTAGTCTAGCCCTTCTTTCTTTACTTAGTTCAGACAACCTGTAAAAATTATATAATGAGTATACTTTGACTTTTATTTTAAAACATTTAGTATTTACCTGTCATATGCAGTATTGAGTTCATTCAGACTTTCTTTTAATAAAGCAGTATCTTTATGTTTAGAGGGTACATATTGTTGACCTTGTCTATTTAATCTTCGAACGGTTTCACCAATGGCTGTAGTTTGCATTTCAGTCAAGTTTTGTTTTTGCAATAAGTCTTCTACAACAAGTAGATGAGGCCCGACATCTTCAGATTTGTAAGTCACTTCAATTTCCTATAATAGTAAACCATAATAATTATTGATCAGCATTCATAAAATTTCATTAAAATATTATTTGGTATTCAAATTTACCTGTATGGTTGACAAAACTGTTTCTATCTCTCTAAGCATAGAAAACATGGTACTTATATTGTTCAAATTTATTTTGCGACTTTCTAAAAGTTTTAAAAGATCTTTCCATCTCTGTAATACTTCTTCTTCCCTATTTTTCACTCTCTGAGCTCCGTGGTAATTTTCTTTAATCAACTCGTCACTCATGGCATTCAAATCGTGAAACCGTTCTTCTCTTGCCATGATGTCAGCGCTAATAGCCTCGTGCTTTTTTACTGTTGCATCAACTTGAGTTAAGCTATTGCCAAACCTAGGATCGTTCAGTACTTGGATCATTTCTTTTAGGTAACCATCTCGAAGGACACTCTAAATTCAAAATAAAAATGTATAAAGTTAACACCTAAGTGACTAGTTTGATATTAATGTTTTGTATACCTTTTTTTCAAATTTGTAATTGAGTTGCTCCAAACGTTCTTGTCTCAATAATTCCTCTCGTAGAGCAACTTCGCGTTTATGTTCGGCCCTGTCTAAGGCTTCCCAGTTACGTTCAACATCGTGTATCAATTGTCCGTCTTGGGGTATGAACACACCTTGGTTAAGCGATTTGAGTAGGGTATTTATATGGAAGTAAAGAGCTTCAATTTCACTTCTTTCTATGTACCTGAACACCGGAAACAAATAATATGTAACATCAAAATGTAATATGAAACAAACTGGTCATACTTGGGAGGTTTTTCAACAGTCCGGTATTTTTTGAATGCTAATAGTTCACGCTGAATGCCTTCTAAAGAATTAGGGAAATTATGATTTTCGAGTTCTTTAATTTTCATTCGTATCCATTCTAACAAGTCTGAAGTCAGTTGTTCGTAAATAATTTTTTTCTTATCTATATCCATTAGTTGACCGAGTATCTAAAAAATATTATTATAATTATTAACAGCAGATGAAAGTAACACAACACTCGTTAAAATGTTCGTAAAAAGAACGTTTAGTGTGTTGATAATAATAATCATTACGTTGGCTATTCTTCGTCCACTTTTCATTTCATTTTTCATCCTCGCAAACGTATGATAATACGAAGCGACATACGTTATTACAGACTTTTCATCCGGTCTGCTTATGTCTACGTCTATTTTTTTGTCAAACAAAACACGATAGTATTACTTATTTAGTATTCATACAAAATAATATCACAATAATAATATTAATTTCTCTCTGTTTCACCTTCGGCATCGAGCAACCTAGGAATTCCCAATTCATTATTGGCTACATCGAAAGCTATGTTCAGGTTGTCGATATTGGTATTCTTCTCGAGCGACGGAAAATCTAGTAGATCGGGCCGATGAGAGTGGATTAATGCATTGAATCCTAAGCCATTTCTCCAAGAACCTATGTAGAAGTCAACATCATGTTATTATATTTTATAACATAATATGTCGTACCTAGCCTATAATTCTTAAACAGCTCTAGAGTCTAGGTATTTATTGTGTATGGTTTTTTTATGAAATATTATTGTTTTCGTAATTTATTTACTTGTAAAGTCTTGTATGTTAACGCCTTTGTAGCCATTAGTTTTACGCTGACACCATAAAAGCAAAGCGTCTTTAGCCGATTTTTTTTCACTGCTTTCATTTTCTTCGTCCTTTTTTTTTTAAAAAAAAAATGTTAGTTTTATGTCTTTATAATAATATATTAATATTGGTACATTTAATAAGCAATATTTTAATATCATAATATTATGTGAATTATGGTCAAGTCTTAAACGCGATCATCACTTACCACGTCGATTTCAATTTCTTGAATTTGAAATCTTAAGATAATCGTCCATATCAAACCCAAAATCAGTCGGGGATTTCCATCAACAATATCTTCGGCCCCGATGCTTTCCAATCTCACCTATAACGATTATTTGTGAATAATTATATTGTCCTCAATTTTTTAACACAATTATATGATCTTAAATGTGCTGACGATAATACAACCGATAAATGCACTAAATCGTTTTTGTAACAATACCTTTGTGTGGAGAAACGCTAAGCTTTTGTTGACGTTTTCCACCTTGTGCACCCTCATGCGCCCGTTATTTGGTTTGCCCAGTTTTTCGCCGGAAATTATTTCTAATAGTTTGAGAAGCTTTCTTCCGTCTGCCAAGTCCACGAACAAGTCGTCTACCTCCATTCTTACCTATATAATACGGTTAGCAAATAAAATACATTAAATATGTATATTTTGGCGACGAGCGCACACCGCTCCGATTTGGTTTGCAAATTCTCGAAAAACGCTCTTACTTTTTGTAAAAATGAGTTCATCCATTTGGTAAAAGTCTTCTTTTGTATGTGTAGCCTCTCCTCTTGGAGGGCTTTAATTCGCCCCTGTTCAAACTTAAGTACATCTTCCCTCTGCGTCATCTCGTAGCGTGTGATTCTTGAATTGGCATTTTATAATACTGAAACAAAATAGAAGAATTTTGAATAAAATACATGTATTGGTACGCGATAAGTAAATAAATATAGTACTCGAAGTCAACTAATCCTCGATTGACAAAGTTCGACCCATATTGATAAAATTATATCCATATCCATACGAGTATTGGTAGGTATTTAATATTTGTACAATTATACGGATTATTAGATAATCTCGAATTCCGAAATATATATGATCACTTATAATATATTGTCTATATATACGATGTCATATTATATTATTTATTACGATTTATACAATTGATATTTCATGTGTACAGGTGCAAAACTAACCGAACTATCATATTAAAATAGATACACTCGACAATATAAGCTGTATAATATACGGAAGATCGTGTTACGGTAGTAATAATAATAGTAATATATTATTATGTTGTAAATACTAAATACCTCTTCACAGATAAATGGAAGTTTATTGCTCAATTAGTATAAATCTATTATACACTATAATAGTAGATGCGTTCTGTGCTGTCATGTCTCTGAAGGCAACACAATATGGGATGATAGAAACATAATAAACCACATGTTATCCATTAGGTATATGCCTAATGCCTAAAATATAAACCTATACCTACCTATAAATACGGGTAATTAGTAAATGATATACCTAATAATAATTAAAAATAAAATGAGTCATTTTTTTAAACAATTAATCAAATATTATGTAACGATCGAACAATAAAAGTTTGAAACATTATACAGGAAGTATTTTTTTCTTTTTTTAAAATAAATATATATAAGTAATATAGTTTATACATACACACACACACACATGAAAGTCGTTGTTTTTCTTAAAACGCTTTATACGTCACGGCAATACTGTCAAGCCCCATCTAGAGAGTTGTATGGTTTCTATTAATTTTGAAGCCAAACTAGTTTTCCAGGGTCCTAAATAAATTTAATCCAATTTTAAGGTGTGTTAATCGATGAGTGCGGCTTTTAGCTTGGACAAATTGGACAAGTACAATTTTATTTCAAAGCTCTAAGTATATATATTATTATAATACATTCCCTGACTAACTATCAATTTGACAGTATATGTATTATAATATTTCGAATGATTTCACGAATGAAATAGTTTTTTCTCCCAATATAACTTTTTATTGGATTACAATATCGGATAAATAATATTATATTATATAGTTTCACGGTAGCTTTAAAATCATAATCAAGAGAAAGAAAAATTAGCTTAATTTGCATATATAGGTATGTCCGTATCGTATTTGACATTCAATTTATTTTTATTGTAATATATTATAATTGGATAAAGTGAAATTAATCTATAAAATACTGAAACTCGTTAAATAGGTAATAATAGTAAAAAAAAAAAACGTGAAATATTCAACTATATAAAATTATGTAACTGTAAAAATGTTAGACATTTTATATTTTATCTTGTCGATTGCTGACAAGCTGTTTGAGATAGACCTGTAAATTAAAATTAATGTTAATTAAAATAATTTACGTTTGAATAATCGATAAGTTATCGGCAATGTTTGGCTTTGATTAATTATTAAAATGTATAAGTACCTACATGACTTTGTCGCCTCCGTAAACACGTATTGTTTATACTATAATCGTATATCGGTATATATTCAAAAATGTAATAACAATATTATATAGGTACCTAGGTGTTAGTTTGTTATTCGTAAGTCATAACTAATAACTATAAAGTGTCGAACGACAATGTGAAACACATCGATGTTCAATAGTTAGTAGATTTATTTTTAAAATCAATGTTCCGGGATAGGTATACCGAAATTATGTGTACTTTAAACTTGACGATTATCAATGCGATTACTGACCTACAGTCGTAGGTTTGGCGTTTACAAAGTTTCATTTTACATTTACATAGATGATAATATTACTAGCTGATTTCAAGGTAGATAGGCTTGGTATTCACGTTCTATCCTTGAGCTTATACTTTGTAGCATAAACTCATCGTTATGAAATGACACGTATTTACATTTTCGTGAGAAGTGAATTACATATATTATATTATTAAATGATCGTTTCAATAATGTATCCTATAATATATAGAATCCGAAACCATGTACCGAAGTGTATAATAATAACTAAGTTAGAATAGAGCGAGATTTTATATAATATTACTATCAATTAAAACAATACAGACAATGTAATAATTATATTTAAAAACGTTACGATACATTATTACTCCATTATCGTGCAGTTTTTTAGTATCCATAATATTATAACTATGTCTTAGCTATAACATATTATTATATTATTACAGAAATCACATTTTTGTATACATAAGATGCATACATCAAATAATATACATAACACGAATGTGTTTATCTAGCGAAATACGTATAGGTATAGGTAGTGTATAATATAGCAATATATAGGTAACTTACTAGTTACTGTTATAGTACCAATCGCATAAACAAGTATTACCTATTACCTATCTGGCTATGTCCTAAACACAATGTACATATATTTATGTATATTGTATATACATTTCAATACTTGTATCGTAAATTATGATAAGGTTCGTACTTATGCCCGAAGAAAAATCTCACGGTGAGAGGAATTTTATAGTAAACTTAGATTTCTGTATTATTGATATTATCATTATTTCATATATTATATATAAATGTATATAAATAGGTAGGTACAATAATAATCGATATTATAGTTTATATTCATGTAACTACATAATATTATACCTATATTTTTTTCAGGACGTCGCGATGAAACAGTTGATGGCGAATGATGAATGGATTTTATTTGTTGGCATTGACAAATGTTGATGTATTATTTATTGTTAATATATTTATAATCTAAACCTATAAAATTTTTTTTATCGGATTGTACTTTTTATAAGCAAAAAAGAAATCGATTGTTCCTCGTATTTCCGTTTTTAAATATACTAATTCAGGTATGATTATCGTACGTATTTGCATCAACATTGTTTTTTGGTTCGAAAATTACTACAAATTCGAACTTTGAATTCATTTTTTGATAGGTTATAATATATATCTACATAATTTAGGTCAAATATTATATTATATAAATTAAGTATTATTGAATTACTAAAACGTATATTGTGTTTATAATGATATAATTATTTATGTTTAATATTTATGAAACAAATTTTTTGTTTGGAATATAAAATGCATTTTATTGTGTTACCAATATTATATCAGAATCAAATTTAAAATAGATACGTGTTAATAATACTATTAGTTTTCACTTTTCGATAGTGATTTAATATTTTTGCTACCTTAAACACGGTACCTGTACTTAATGATTAAAAGATACGTTTTTCGCGTTGACAATACATTTCGAATTTATAGTTATAGAATATAGATAGCGATGATAACATAACTTTATAACCTCTAATTTAATAATTCTATAAATTATTCTATTATCATTAACATTATTGAAATTCCGTTGTTCTATATGTTGATCTATAAATCAACAATTCTAAATATGTAACTATATGTATTATAATTTTCAGTAAAACTATTTAAACTATAACTAAAAGATAAAATGAGAACAGCAAATATTATATGCTATCTTTTGATAATTTTTTTTTACTTTTGTAAATTTAAAGAACTGTTAATCAAACTACACGTTTTATGACATTTAAATGTCCATAAAATCGTTTTTGATAAATTATTCGTATTTTACTAGAAATCTTAACATTTAATTTGACCATGTAAAACTCGTACATAATTCGACCATTACGAATGGAAAGGAAAAAACATGTGGTTTAACGCGTACTTCTCATTTTAGGTTGTAACACGATTTTCGATTATAGGTATTACAGTTTTAAATATAATTCATACTATTATGTTTTTATATTTTTTCCATAAATGATGTTAAGTCTTGTGAGGTCTCATCTTACGTATGTATTTGGATGAATTTCGAGTGCAGCTAATTCGCAATAGATACAAATAATAGCGATGTACAGCTAGTCACGATTAAAGGAATATAATATAGACATATCATAGCTATAAGTCCACATTTAACTGCAGGGGAGTAGTGCCAAGCGGTGAGAATATATAAAGTCGATTGAAATTATTTCAAAATAACTATTTTTATAGTTGAATCGTATTTTTTTTTACTGGAAATGGATAAAATCATCAATTTAAATAATATTTCTACTTTAATACGTTACGCATATAATAATTATTCAGTTGGACGACCGGACTCGAAAGAAAAATGTACATTCATGTTTAGAACATAATATTATACTCTTATAGTATAATGGCATATTTTGACTGCAATCTATGCTGAAAGTGCTGAAACATTATACATTTTAATTTTAATAAAATGTTTTAACAACAGACCATTTTATCGTGATAAGTATTATACCTTTGCTGTTATATAGTATTAAGTGTACAAGTATACTGAAAACTGTTTAAAATCAATAAATTCAAAAATAATATAATAATACTATTACAGGTCATAAATAAGTGTCATTATAGTGTCATAATCAATTTATCATATAAGCATAAATACTTAAAAATGAAATAGAACATTTAAAATTAATTATTAAACTAATAATTTTAAATTTTAAACAATATTAAAAAAGCAAGTGCTGTATGGTACTTTATACTACGTCTAATCAATTGAGTAATATAATAAAAATGTGAAATATATAACTTATTTTCTGTCAGTAAATTATTGTAAAATAAAATCGCAATTACAACGAATATAATATAGTTATATAGACACGAAGAACCCAATATGCTTGTAGTTGAAAATTGTGATGACAACAAATCAAAAACCAACAAAATACAAATAAAACAAATATGATAACGTACACATAGATACATCATATATTGGTATGACGTATTGTATTATACTCTAATGTAGCAATATTAAGATAAAATGAAAAGAGAACCATTTCGCTGATTGTGTTATATTATATTTAGGTACCTATCTATCTTATATGGTGGGATTCATCAAGCATAATTATCATCCCCTCACCTTGTATTAATGATTATCTTTATAGGCATACTTAAGGACCATATTTTAAAGTATTTAGATTTATTTATCATTTTCAGGAGTTTTTTGTGGCGACACAAATATATTTTTCCAAATGAGTACCCGCAGTTAACTTTTTTTTTTTATTATAAATTGCTGTAAACGCTTCATGTAAGTTAAAAATAAATAAAGTAATTTTAGAGCAAAGAAAACTGCCAATATAAAAAGTTAAATAAATAAAGGAAAAAATACTTTTCCGTGAATTTTACAAAGGTTTTTTATTATTATATATAACGTATATCACGCAGTATATAATTTAATTTCTTTTCATCGTTTATTTAAACTTGGATTATTTTTTAATATTAAAAAACATTTTATGAGATTGTCTTGAAAATATTATTTATTTTAAAAACTACTATGCTATAATATAATAAGTCCTAAGTCTTCGACTCACACGAGTATTGTAAAAACTAAAAACACTCGACATTATTGTATTATAATATTTAATCGGCCAAGTGTGCGTAAATCTTAATATTCATATTTCATCTCTGACGTATATTCGTGTTCACACCTCTGTCGCCGACAGTCATATATCGTATTGACGCGTAACGCACGAACTATACTATTATAGTGAATAGGAAAATATAATAATAATTATCATTATTATTATTACTATTGTCGGAACTCGGAAGATAATTATTATTTGGTCGAACATCGCCGTGCCTAATGCGCTGCAGTGATTATACAATAAAAATTAATACACAATGATAGTAATAATAATTATTATTGTTATTACTATTGCATGGGATATATCCATGTGAATATAATATTATATATCATACTACTGCAACGGTGATATTACATAATCTATCATTATATTATATTACGACCGAAGAAGAAATGTGAGAAATTCAAAGCGCACAATAATGCGTGTAGGTAAATACGCGCGTTCGGCGTTTGACATATTATTATTATTATTATACATATACACAGTGACTGCACACGCACATAATGTGGAAGGAAACAGCAGAAGGCCTGACAATGCCATCCTTGTTAGTAAATTTTGTCGTGTAAGTCATTTGGCGCGCGTGTGAAACCGCGGTCCCGTCATTGTACACGACGATATTGATTAGCACACATACTGCTAAGTCTACTTATAAGTTATATATTATTATATATAGGTACCCGCTGTACTGTGCGATATATATACACCGCCGCAGCCGAGTGCATTATTAGACATACGCGCACGTATACTATAACATAATAATATATGATGTATAATAGATAGATATATATATATAATGTATAATGGATATATGTATATATGCAATATATCTATATATATACGGACGGTCGAAATAATAATATGTCAGTGACCCGGGGCGCGATGTTTATGTACCTACGGATAAGTAATATAAAAGGCCGGAGACACCGCGATGATGATGGACGATGATGGTCTATCGAAAATTTCAATGTCGACGACGTACCTATATATGGCTATATAATATATGAATTCGGTCTTATTATATTATTAAAACTATTTTTTTGCCAATTACTTGTGCAACATACCGGGTAATCCATATGACGAACTAATACAATACCTACCTATTTATTATAATACCGGTATTAGGTTATAACCGACTATACTTGGTATACGCACTATTAGGTACGTTGATATTTTTTGAAATAAAAACATGTATAATATACATATTACATACATAATATATTATATACACGTAGATGGCTAACCATGATTTGATTTTCGTAGTCTGAAGAATATTTGTCTACAATATATGTATTATTGGTATTATGGAGGCATGGAATATCAATGTTGAAGGAAATTTGATTTTTTTTCTACACAATTATAGTATAGGTATATTACTACTTAGCATAACGAAAAAAAAACATATGCATTTGACCGAAAAAATGAATACTTATAGGATCAGTATAGCGGTAAATTGATCATTCATAATATATTAAAGAAATTATTAGAAAAATTATCATATTCTTGTGTTCTTATGGAAAAAACGGATTATAACGAGTGACGAAAAAAAACATCCATATATTATGTACATTAGGTATATTATAGACGCTATTTTTTGTATAACACACACACACACACACACATACATATTTATTTTAACCTTTATCTACGTCATGCTACATAGTAAAAAACTCAAAGTACGCATTAAGGTGATTTTCTCAGTCAACAAAACGAATCGGTCGACTACATCGGTAATACGCGCATCTAAAACAACCCGATGCGTTTTGAATAAAAAAAAAAAAGTAATAATAAAACGTTAGCAAATATTTTGTATTAAAAAAAAAAAGTTCTTGAAAGGGTTTATTTATTATTATATATATTTTTTTTCTCTGCTGTAATAGAAGCCTGTGGGCTATTTAATTTGTTATTGTTGCATTTCGGCGGAACGCATTATTATTATTTTATCGTACAGCCAATTGCATTCTTCTATTGCTGCATAGAAATTTTACGTTTTAGCGTTTATTATTGATAATACTTAGGTACCTATATTACTTACCTATAAATTATACATCGTTTTTAGAAGGAACTAAAATACTTTATTATAATATTATAACAATACCAACACTTACCTCGATATAGTATTTTAATATGTATTAGGTACGCTATATCAGTAATATAAACGGAAACTTTGAAGCTCTGAAATTTTTTGGTTCTTATTAATAAATATAAATATTATTTATTTCATTTATATATTTATTAATTATTGTTAATATCTTAAGAAATACTATTTATTAGTTGTTGTTGTTTTTCTTGTAAGCGTAAACTCTGGCTTAAACCCTACTACAGTTTAAGAGTATACATTATAAACCAATCAAACTTTGTTTTTCGAAATAATAGTTACGAAACGGTGTATGATACCTACCTATAGCAATATTCAATAATAACACATGTTAACGTGTACATGGTAAATTACAGCGATGAAAATGAGATTACTTAAATACAATAAGGCTATTTATTATTTTCATATTTTCATATATTATTATATTATTATATAAGTTTAATAATATTGTTTCACGATGTATTTACAATAGTTACCTATACCTAAGTCCGTAATGATAATTGATAATATCGTCTTTGCTACACGGTATGCAAGTTTCGCTCGATATACCTACCTATATTATATAGTTTCATTGAAAATCAATATTGCCTATACGTGCGTATTGCGTACATCAATACGTCATAATCATTATAATATTAATTATCATATACTGACTAGTAACGGTTATATACCTATATATTAATCGTTAATTAATATTCAATATAATTTACGAAAGATACATTAATTGTATATTATATGAAAACACCGAAACAGACAGTCAACAAAACATTCTCAACGATTAATAAGTAATACCTAAATATAGTACATAACGCGCATCGATATATTTATTCAATTCTCACAGTATATATACTGTAGGTATATTGACCTCAATATGCTATCGGAAATTAAACATGTATAATGTATAATATATATTATTACATATTATATACGCGTATATAGTCGCATCGATAATTAACCTATAAACGTAACCAATAACCGCGTTATTAATTTCATTGATGTTTAAACATGCAACTACACATAGGTAGTCGTAAATGGTGCTGCAGGTTATCAATGTCGGAAAAATTTTATTGATGAGTAATGAACGATGAATGACATAACATAATATTACGAAGAAGTTCGCATAAATAATATTACTACTAGCAGACACGGCAATGCTTTGCTATTGCTAGGTTTTTGTGATTGTTTCAACTCCTTTTGGGTGTAGCACGACGAGGAAGCAATGTCTTTTTAAGTGTAAATTATATTATATTTTAATTTATAGCCATCCCGACCGGCGTTGTCCGTGAGATTCGCTCGTGAGATTATGCGAGCAGTATATTTTATCAGTATAGGTAAGGCAATAATCTACTAGCGGTGGATCGCCGTCCTCACGTGGTGCGTACGTTAGTGTATATTTTAACTCTAAAGTATCAATAAGTTATACAATCAATTAATACACAATTCTAACCTAATCCAACCATACTAAAATCTGATTAATAAAAAAAAACAAACATTCGTATGTAAAGATAAAAAAGAAAAAATAAGAAAAAAAACAATGCAACAATTTGTCCACCGAAACCGTGGTTCGAACTCGAACTGTTTAACTTTGACAAGTTTGAATCCCTGTTTGAGTACTTCCCCTGTTTAGACCCCCTATTTACCTTTTTTCATGACAAAATGTAGCATATCTCCTTCCCCGAGATCTATAATGCGATTAAATTTGGTACAGAGATAAATTTATTCGCAATCGGATGTATGGTTTTAGAATGCATAAAGGACACCACGGACAAGACACTGTTCGTCTTTTATATGTACATATAGAATATAGATATAGATATAGATATAGGTTATTGTTATAGGCGATTTCCATGGTTTTTGTTTTTTTTTTTTTTTTGGAGATAGGATAAATGGTTTTATAATATTATGTTCTACTACTTCTACTACATACAAAATAGTAAATACCTTAATAGTTTTAACTTTAAGCTTTGGTTTTCTTCAAACACTTCGTTTATTTATGCATAATATCTGGGGTCGTGATAAAAATAATTTAACTCAAGTTAGCATTGCCCACTGACAAAGTGGTAACTCTGCACAGGCACACAGCGACATGGGATTATATCAAAAATCGGCCAAAATAACAGATATGATAATCGATATTTTCCGACAACAATATCAATTCTATAATAATTCCGTGCAAATGCGCATACAATACGGCCACAATATGACGTATTATATTATATTACTTGTACGACTTATACCAGGCTAGCGTTGTTTGGTAACCAAATAATGTGCACATAGGGCTGTACGTTTTGTATTAATAATTAATACGAAACAAATATAAAAGGCGTATACTGCAGTACCTCTACTACAGTATTATAAATAATATTGTAAACCTATAAAACAAGCCCCTCCGGATATAGATGGATATCGTCATTATACATTATTATTATTACGCCGATCAGAATACAATATAATACGATATAATATTATATAATACCTATATAATATATATGTTTATGGTATATTGTATATTATAGTGACTTAGATATATAATAATAATCTAAGACGGGTTAAACATAACGACATTTTTTTTGTGGGTGTGATTTTTGTATATATGCTACCTATATATATATATAATATACGGACGGTTTACGTTATTATACTCTTAGGTTCGTAATATATATATATATATATTTATATGTATACCGTATATTATACAGATAGGTACCTACGACGATGAGCTCGCGCGACGTTAAACCAGGGTACACAATATTACCGCACCTCAATCCGTTGTCGTATCTGGACATTGTGTGCCCCTCGTGAGTTTTTCACACGCAAGTAATTCATTAAATTTCCTCTCTGCGTACGGTATACGATAAGTGGTGGTGAGTATGTAGTGTGTATACACTGAACAGTGTACATAATATGTACGTCACGGAAAAGAGGAGTGTCACTGAGTGCATGTACACACCATACACGGACACACGGTGCAGACGCGCACTAACTTGAAATTATTAATTTCTAATATTCCTAAGTAGGTACAATGGTACATAATATATAGTATAATAGGTATACTATGTATTGGTAAGGAGAAACTAAACAAAAAAAAAAACGAATCTCGATCACGTCATACTAACGCAAAAAAAGTATACCAACTCAAGTGACGACTGACCATTGTAGGTATAATAAGAGAAAAGCACTATATGACGACTTTTTTTTTCATCTCTCACGTCACCTTGCCCACCCAGAGTTAGGTTAGGTCTATGAGTCTATACTATGGCTGCGTGTGTATTATACGTATAGACATAACGATATAATTACAGTCATCGGTAACACTACAATATGCACCTATATACATTATGCAGGGTTATTATAAAAAGAGTCAAATTTTAACGTAATGTATACATATATTATGATGTATCCTATCGCTTTTATTTTGTAAGAGCGGGAGCCTATAAACATACTTTCATACTTTTACAAGGCTTTCCCTTTTATACCCTCTACATTTTCCCTGTGGATAATGTCCAATAATAGGTACCTACTTAATATTTGTATGTCACACGTTACTATATTTTACAAAGGTTTTACTTGAATTTTCCAAACATATATTATAATTTTGGCAACGAATCTCAATCTATGATCAACTTTTGCGAGTGTGTATTATAATATAGTGTTGTGCAGTGATGAAACGAGTCTTGATCACCTCCTACCCGACGGACACGTACTGCCCGTTTCCCGAGGATTACGCCACGGATCAAGGTAGGATGTAAAAAGTCATCTATATTATTCACAGGTCCCTCGAACGAATATAGACGGTTTCATACACCTTTGCAACTTTACCGACCTTTGTTTAGAAATAAGGATTTATTGCAATTAAATATTATATACCACGGGAAATCCGAGGGAAACCTTGGCTAAAATAACCGGGTAACGCGCGCAGCATTATATTCCTTCGTCACGTTTTGTTAAATCCACTTTCCCATCCTGGGCAACTATAAAGAAGTAAAAAATCTTTTGTTTTAAAAAAGCACATTCACTATTAAAATGTACATGCGATCCATTTTATTATAAAGAACTCTCAACTCTTCGTGTTAAATGCGCAAGACATTGTCAAAAATGTGTTAGGTACAGTTCTTTTTTATAACGATCTATTTTTCTAAACTGCTCAGTCCGTTATCTAGGATTCATCCTTACTCCTACGCTTAGTCCTAACCTACACATTGAAAGTGCTTGTTGCAAGACACTCGAAACCTTAGGTTTTATTAAATTAGGAGAAAATTAGTTCAAATTTTCCACACCTCTAAAAGCTTTATATACAACTAATACAAGAATATGGCTCTGTCCTCCGGGACAGTAATGCAGCTACTACTTCTTGTCAATTTGATAGAGTCCAACGTACATTTTTGAGGTTTGTCAGCTATTTTCATAAAATTGATTGCCTCATAATTAGGTATACGCTCCTGTGTAGGCACATTTGCGCCTATAGTTTCTTTAACCGATCGTATATAGTTATATGAAGTTAATTTAGCTTTTATTAAAAATGTGCAAATACCCAAAATCGATTCTGTTACGAATTATCTCAAGTTTGATTTTAAAGCACTATCTTGCATCACACATTGCATAGGCGTGTTTACGGGAGGGGCCTGGTGGGCACTGGCCCCCCCGGCAGACTGTGCCTCCAACAAAATAGCTAGGATAAAAAAAAGTCGTACGGTACCCTGCAAGTACCTATAGATTTTAATTTATTGTAATTTATTTAGTTACGCATTTATTAATTAGTGGTTATATTATCATCATATACAATTTTTTTTTTTTTTTTATTGAAAAAAATCTACAATCTATACATTTATTTTTGTACAATAAGTAGGTTTGATACGTTAATAATAAAAGGTTAACATGAATCGTGAGATTAGGGAGTGGTAACACACCATAGTATTATACCTAATAATTATATAATGCATAAGTACTTTATTTTTATCAACAATTTACTTCATTATGTATCTGTTTTTAATTTAGTTTTAAATGTATTTTTATTGTTTTGACAAAGGTTATACTTTTTGAACTTAATTAAAAAATATTCCTACCATTGTGAATTTTGTAACATAAAAAATGAATGTTTCTTCATTTCTAAAAAAAATAGGTCTCACATTTTAAAAATTTGTTGTGCCCCCTCGGCCACCAAAGTCTGAACACGCCTATGACACATTGTACTGTTTCATTTCGCATCCAACATTTAATTCTTATATACAACCAACCAATCCGTCGTTGCATGTTACTAGCTAATTTGGATCCATCCTTTTATTTTACTTAAACAGTATTTTATTGCTTTAATCTCGTTATTAATTATTATTATATATGTATTTACCTACATACATTATATTACTTGTTATTTGTATATTAACATTTATAAAAGCTATGGTGTTAATTGTTGTTGAATAAATAAATAAATGACAATTGTTAGTATCTATCGTTTATATCGTTTAGGTATAAAATATTAATTGTTGTGTGCTAATATACAAATATGGAATATAATTCGAGTTTATGACTAGTAATACCAAACTAAATATTTCCAAAATAGTATTTAACATGCGCTCAAACGATAAAATGTTTTCCAGAGACGGTTCAAAATATTATAATTTTTGTACTCAGGAGTTCCATCACGAGTGAAATGTCGCGTGTTATTATTTTTAGTCTAAGCGGTTCCAAAATTGTTTTCAAATATGATTTTTTTTCCACAAGGTCTGAATAAACCCCACCCTATATATCTATATATATATATATATATATACATAAGAGTTGTATTATATTTTATTTATGTACACATGATATTAAGTAGGTATATATACCCAATATGCGCGGAATTGTATTACATTTTACCATGATCGTCGAAATCACGATCATCGAAATGATTTAATACAGGCACTCTATTTTTTACAGTATGCATAATATTCTATTACCTATATAATATAATATATTGTATATATAGGTACCTATATACTTATCAACCTACCTGCGACAAAAATGCGACGTAATACTGTAAACACGCACAGATCCTATACATAAAACAGCAGCAGTAGCAATCGGCGCGCGCAGATAACGTTTAGGTTCACATCTTTGTGTGTCGTGTACGTGCAACAATTTTCGCCACACTCTGTCCGAATATTGTCCGGTTTATATACAACACTCGTATATAAATAAAATATAACACATAAAATTGTATAATATATATTATTATATTATATTCCGTACGCACTACACTGCACATCCGCACACGTCGGACTCGGTCGTCGTGACGGTGGTCGGTTTTCAAAAATGTTCGACTTATTAATACACCGCGGCGCTCTCGTTCGTATAATATAATATTATACACGTAATGGCGGTGGTCGTCGCCACCCTTAAAAATAAAAACAACAACATCTGTCGGACATGTGACCGAGGCGTTATTATTATATAACATTATTATTACACACACATAGCCGATAGGAGCGAGCGAGAGTGATCGTGAGCGCGCGCTCGTGTGTACGTTTTTCTGCGAATTTGTAACGTAACAGCGTTTTGCACTCGGCCGCACGTGGTCCAAAAAGTGGATTAAAATAAGCATAATGTCGGGCGACGGGAATACGAATACGGTACATTACATTACTCGAATTTCTCAATTTTCAATAATTCCAATTTCGGGACAGCAGAGATGATAAATTACAAAATATAATATACAAAATATACCTTGCGAATAGGTACCCGAAGAAAATTAATTGTTGCATCACTTTAATACTACTTGATATTATTATGCATGCCCGGTCAAAACTCTCCAAAAATATTATAATACAATTCACTATATGACGCAAGAGAGGGATGATTATATTTTTAAAGATAATTTTTAAGTGTTACGATGACAATATAACATTATGCAAACGAATAAAAGTCATGTCACTGCACCACTGCCACTTTGACCGCTGCAGAGTACGACGACATAATATTATAGACTATAGTTGTCCTCTCGACAATGGTCATAAATTATAATTGTAAGTGCCAATTTGTATTAAAACACGAACCCAAATCCTCGGGGTGAATTTAATATAATATCGTGTGTTTTTACTTTTATATTTAACGGGACGCCATTTGAATACCAGTCAGTATATATGTATATTAAATATTTATATTACATAGTAACAGTGCCTACTGTCAAGTGGTAATAAAGAGAAGAAAAAACCGACTTTTCCGTTTTTTTTTTCACTACCGAAGGATCGTCGCGTTGGACCGCACCCGACTTCCCTCGCCACAAATACGTCCGAGGAGACGTTTTTTTTTTTTTCGTTCTTTATATTATTATTAGTCTTTTACGCAGCATATTATTATACCTTGATATAAGTAATCTAATAATCCTACCTCACTGCTACTCAGTCGACGCGGTCGTATAAACGACGTTTTAATTTTACGTTATATTTCGTTATTATACATTTATATCATAGCGTTTGCGCGCAGATAAAACTAAATATTGCAAATTTTTCTAAATAAATAATAGTTGAACCATTTTATTATTATTATTTTCTTTTTTTTGAAAACCAACTCATACTTAAAACATGATGACTCCTAAGTTCATAAATAAAAGTCCACCGTTTTTATTTTATCTTTGTTTATTTATTTTTTTTAACATTATATAGGATACCTAATGGTTCATATAATAGCATTATATCATATTATATTTACATTCATACAGCACATTTTGTTATTATTATAAGAGTTTAAATAAAGAAGTATATTATAAAGTATAACAAGAAAACGTTTTATAAAAAAAAAGTTTGGTTTAAACAAGTGTCTCAGTATACGCGGTATTTAATAAGTAAAAAGTTATAAGCGTCAAGTTTGTTTTATTACTGTTTTAATAATGTATAGGTATGGCATGAACCAATGGATTATATGATTTTTAAATATGTTTTTCATAATAAAAAATATTAATAATGTACTTAACATTTTTAGATATGGTATTGACATAAATATATAATGAAAATAATACATAACTATACCTACCTACATTTTGTAACATTCAAACGTTTAATAAGTAGGTACAATAAAAAAAAATACATATAGGTAGGTAGGTTATATATATATTATATTATGTTATATTAATAAACATGTCCATATATATACTAACTGTAGATCGTATATAAGTATATTTTCATACTAAATAAATATCAACTAAATTTGTACCTATATATTATAATTAATTGTACTATAATATACTTTAGAATATATATAGACAAAAAGTTTTTGACATTTAAACGGTAAGCCAAACATGTAATGTTCATAAATATAGCTTCAAAGTTTTAATATTGTTGTACATTCGCAGCGTAAATGCTATCAGAACGCATCGTATAGTTGATCATGCATATATCAACTAATGAAGGTAAAAAAATATTATATTAATTGTTTAAAAAAAAAGAAACAAAAACTCAAAATCTATTTGAAAATAAAAGAGAATAAGTGAAGAAAATTAGAAGTTCATTAAAATATTATAATCTAAATACTAATTATGATGTATTTATATAATAATTACTATGAATAAATCAGTTGCAATATACTATAATATATTAGGTTGTAGGTACTTACCTCTATATATCTGAGAAACATTTAAAAGTTGTTTATATTTAAAATACGTTTTATTCAGTGTTCGAGATTTAATCAAATAGATTTCGAAATATTATATGACATTTTAATTTTGTTTATGAAAAAATATATTTTTTAAAAATAATTGGTACAGATATAACACGTGATCTATAGATTGTTTTTTATGTGATCGCTGTGATAACCAGATGTCCAGAGTGTACAAAAAAAAATAATAATGTTTAACATAATATCTCCTGCACGTATATCCATTCTTAAAAACACATTTTACAAAATGTATAACGAACTAAATACTCAAAAATATTAAATAGCAATGGTCGACCACGATAAAAAATAATTTATAACATATTATATTATATAATATTATCTTTGTACGCATTATTGTTCTTGCATAGGAATCATGGAAATTAAATAGACTTGAATTAATATTTATATATTATACAATATGAAGTATGAACCTTGTATAATCATAGAAATCGGTGTACAATAATAATTGTATACAATAGTTCATACTATTTTAACATAATTATTCTATTATTTAGGTGCTCAATATGAGACAATATTATATAATAATACTATTTTCTTTATAGCAATTAAACGTTAATTTTATTACATTGTTTTTTTTTATGGATTGTAGGATATTCAGTGGATCCTACACGTGATATCAGTGCCAAATAGTCATATAGTATACAGACATTTCCATAAAATTATTGTAATGATTATTTAGGTATTATTATAATTATTATTATTAGTCATTAAGTTATTTTAAATATTTTAGCAATAGTTAATATAATAGGTATACACACTGCGAAAATATAATTATGATAGAATTTTAATTTTCTTTAAATTATATATAGATAATAGTCAATAGACACAATATAATAAAGAAATAGTAAAACATTGTGTAGAACAATTAATTATTTTAAAATATAATATAATAAAAATAACCAACACTGTTATATTTTATTATATTTATATTTCAAAAATCTGAGTTCAAAAATACCTTTAGCTATTGACGGGAACAAACGATAAGGGACAACGGACACCCAATTAAATGTACATTATAACCTAGTTGGATTTAGAGTGGATTTCACGTTAGTTAATTAACATACCGATAGAATTGAATTGTAAAATAAAATGTAGGTTTTACAATCGTTTACACGTCATTTTTATGCTCAGTCGAGTGAATTGCTTATTGCCATTTATTGTGTGTACCTACATAAAAAGTTGTAAAATTAACTGATAAAACTTACTTTTGTATAGGCTTATCTTGCATTAATCCTTCTTACAAGCATATACGTATGTTATACAAAATTAAACTGAACAAATAAGAAATACGGTAAAAGAAGGAATATATAAATCACTCAAGTCAGAAACTTCGCATTAACATATTTCCAAACATACCAAAGTTAGAGATAAAAAGTTTATACAGTTATAAAAGACAAATTTTGCACTTCCTACACAACTTGATTATAAGTACCTATCTACAAAGCAGAATGTATTCTGAGAACTAAAAATGATAATTTTGAATAATTAATTGCTTGTTTACCTAAAACAAAATGTATTATTCATTGAATTTTTGGAAAATTCATACATATTTATATAATATCTATATACAATGTTATAGGTAAAATATCCAAAGATTTTGCTTTGACGAGTAAATATAAGACTTGCATTATTTTTACAAAGCTCAATAAATTTGAAACGTAATTTTTAGAAATCATATTAATTGTGTTAGTTTACGTTTTTCTTTTGTATGACTTTCGAATTTAACTCAAATAATATGTAATTTTTATATTAGGTATACGTTTGTATGTAATTCGAAACCCACTATTTAACGTGCTTTCTTTACTAATAGTTCTATAATACCACTTTAGAATGTTGGTTAAGACAATGCGACAAAATACCTTATTTGGCACAAAAACTTGGCAAGTGTTTTATTTATTGCTTTTACGTTGGTGAAATTTAATCCAAAATATTCAATAATAACTCAGGAATTTTAATCGATTATAATTGTTTGCAAATTGGTATCTGTCTGTTCCTCATCAGGTGATTTGTGAGATATTATTTTGTCACTCATGGTTTTAAAGAATGTGAAATAGGTAGGTACTAGTATATAGACAGTTTAATTCAATTCCCAAACAAACAATAATTAAACATTAAAGATAAACGGAATTTTACAAATTGTATTGTCAATAATGAATCGATGTTTAAAGAAAGTAGACACTAATTGAATAACTAATAGTTATGAAATTACTTACATTTTTATTGAATAAAAGTATAAATCGTCACGCCTTAGGCCAAATACATTATTAGAAATTTCAAATATTATTTGTTCAACCCAAAAAATACAAGAATACCCTAGAATATACTTTAAAATACTTTTTCCTTAATGAGTTTACTTAACAAATTTGCAATTAGTAATTAGGTACCGAACTTAACAACTAAACAGTTATAGGTATGACCTAATATAGTGTTGTGACAAAAAATAATATTCTCAAATACAATTTTATACATTCTTATTTAATTTGCGTTTATACCTACACGATTTGATTTATGCTGAAATTAATTTAAATTATCATGAAATTAGGTATGCTGCGTGTATTACATAAATCAAATTGTAATAAAATAAGATAAATAAAAATGAATACACAATTTAGAGTTGATTTATTTGATTTTAATATGAGCGTCTTTATGTATAGGCAATAAAATAACAAATAAGCGATTAAAATTACATCCCACTTATTCAACAATTA
Organism: Acyrthosiphon pisum; assembly: GCF_005508785.2. Classification (NCBI taxonomy): domain Eukaryota; kingdom Metazoa; phylum Arthropoda; class Insecta; order Hemiptera; family Aphididae; genus Acyrthosiphon; species Acyrthosiphon pisum. The sequence goes on along the minus strand of NC_042495.1, from coordinate 119,424,350 downwards.
AGCGTAGGTTCTTACTCAAATATGTATTACAAATTATACAATTTACAAATAAAATTACAATTTAAATTAACAGATTACAGATACCTGCAGCTAATACGTTTATAAAATCATGGTATATATAGATTCCATTTGTGTATAAATTCTGTGTAAAATCCCTTACAAAATTAAGGTGTTACTTCATAAGTTATACATGGTATTACACAAATTAAGCAAAAACAATTATATATTTTGTTTAATCAGTTGATTAAGGCTTTTATATTGTCAGTGCTACCTAACCAAACACAATATGTGCAATTGCAATTAAAATAATCTTGTTTGCTTTTAGGTACTTGTGCATTGTTTGTTGAGACGCATTCATCAATATATATTTATGGTTATCACTTATCATGAATAAACAGTTAAAAAATCATTCCTTCAAAGGTATTGTTTTATTAATAATAATAATATTTGTTAACGATTCTGATTGAGAAACAAATTAATCGGTATTTAGTACTATTATAGGTAGGTAGGTACGCGTAGACGAAACATCAAATCGCACCAAGTTTTGAAATAATTCGGAGTCTCAAACGTTTCGTTTCGTGCACGTGTTCCGAGTCGTTATTGTTTTATTTTCAAAAGAGCGGGATAATATTCAGACACGGAAACAACGTATAGGTAAAAAAAAATATTATTTTCTAGCAAATAATATACATGACGTATATTATTATACACGCGTGTGTAACGCATACACGACCCCTCCCCTTCCACGACTATGCCCGCGTATATAAGGTCAAGGACGGGCGCGAGTCTATACGAATTCTGTAATTTGGTCGAGTTGCGTTAACAATGGCAATAATTTTGCGCGTACAGGTACGTATTATAAGTGTACACGGTGTCCCTATAGTGTAAACGCAGGTTTTTTTTAAAATAATATTATACTGTAGTATTATACAGCTATATCACAACCATACGGTCAGAAATCGGGTTAAACGCAGAACAATAATAATATTATTATCCGCGAGTGGCGCGCAACGGAAGCGGATGGATATAAAGTATTGTGTACGAGTACATAGTATTATAATATTATATTATTATACTCACTGGAATACTCGCGTCGTTTTTGCAAATTAGAATACGCGATCCGCACTGTAAATCGTTATTAATTATCGTTATGATATAGAGGTGATTTGTAAGATCAGACGGGTACGTAATACGCATAATTTAAAAAATATTATGATTATATAATACCGATATGCAATAAAACTCATCGTCGACTTGTCGCACCGGCGCCGTGCGTGGGGGACTGTTATACGGACCCGCGGACGAATATAGACGCGACGGCGGCGGCGGCGGAAAGGAAAAAAAACCGTCTGGTACAGCTGAGCGCAGTCGGGTTAGACGCACGTGCATTAATGATGTATAGCAATATATGCATTATAATAGTATAATATTATTATGATCTACGATCGTATAATATTCTCGTAATAATATTATAATATATAATATAGTGCGTCGGACCCCACGATGCGCGTCGTCACTATAGGAGCTTTCGCGAAGGCCGCCGTCGTCACCGCGGTCCACGGCGACGCAAGACGTCATAATTATATCGAAAAACCCAACGTCCTTGGACCTATCGTCGGCCGATTGTGCGGTGCATGCGATGAATAATATTATGCTCTGCGAGCGGCTACTGAGGCCGATATATAGAGTGTATAGCAACAGCAGCAGCAGCAGCAGCATATATACAAAAGACAATAGTGGTCGGTTTTTTCGTCCTGTTGTCGAAATAAAAAAAAAGGTAATCGTAACACGAAAAAAAAATAAATAATAATAATAATAAAATCGTAGCGGTGGCACACACGATATAATTTGTGGCTGCGACGATTTCAAGGTCACCGGTCGACCGACCGACCGACCGACCGACCGGCGGCACCGGGCACACTAATTAGACACTTTGCGGGGATTTCTCGAGGGGGTCGGTCGTTATCATATTATATACACATACTATGGGTATATGTTATGTATAGTATATGTATGTGGTACTTATATGTACTTAAACCTCCTCGCTGGCCGTCTCGGTCGTTTCCACGCCACAGTCGCCGCGTGCGGTTGGATCGCCGGTGATGTGTGTATAACGCGGTAAGTTGATTCCTATATAACCGGGTAGGGGGATACATTATATTATAGAGGACGTGCGCGCAGCCCGCGGGAGTCGAGCCGCCACATCTGCATTCCACGCAGACGGGTTGCCCGGAAATTAAAATCATATTTTACGATACACACGACGCCGCGCGCGGTACATAGTGGTAATAGTAATATAGTAATAATAATAATAATAATATATATACATATCATTATTACGATATTATAATATGTGTGCGCGCGAGCTGCCCGCAGTCGTGTAAGTGCCTACGACGTCTTTTTTTTTCCCGATGTGCCGATTAGCCGATTATAATAGTTATATTATTAGGTACCCTATACTCGCGTGGATACATATTATAATAATATTATATTATTGTCCAATTGGTTCCCAAAATATCGACGAAAAAAATAGATATAAAAATAATAATAATCGTGACGCCCGCGCCGGCAAGAGAGTATTAATATAGGTAGTAGAGAGTATATAGTGTGTATATATATATGTATATAACATATATATATATATATATATAATACATAGATATATAGGTACGAGCACGCACGCACGCAAGAACGCACGCACGCACACGCATACAACAGGTTCCATGACCTGTGTGTAAGGTTTTTTTACTCGCCAATATATATATACACACATACCACCGAGATCGTAATATTATTATTTTGTTGTTGTCTTTGCCTTCGTCGTCGCGAAATCAGACGTCCGTCCGTGTGTTGCGGTGTACACCACATAATACGTATAAAATAATAATATTGTCATCAACTACCTACCTATATTATATTATATACCTGCAGGAGCACGACATATTTTGGCCAGAGAATATTTCAGTCGGCTGTACATTGCAGACCCGTCACTCGCCTTGCTGTGCGGGCCGTAGGAAATCGGAGATAACTATTTTTTTTCTCTCGACATAATAAGGAATTACATATATTGTTGTTGTTAGTAAATATTACTTGGTATATACCTAGTAAATGTTACTTACTAAAAATTACTTTTGTTACAAATCAAAATGTAAGAATATACAAGAGGTTAGGTTAGGTTAGGTTAGGTATCAATAACGGGCTGCCGCCGGTCCATCCGAATGCTTGAAGCCAAGGTGCCGCTCATCCCCTTATACGTATTCGTATGTATAATTACGCCACCGCCATGATCTATATTACCATACATTATGTACGTTGTTGTACTTATATTATTATAATTTAAAATTTGTATAGTAAATCGTGGCACGATTGAAATGAAATTAAAAAGCGTGTCACATCATTATGACGCCACGTGTGTCAGATTAATATTTTTTAGATTTAGTTGAACACAACGTATATATAATGCACTGTACATTTTCTTGGGTACCTATACATACGCGCTAGGAAAGCCCGCGATGCGACGCCGTTGTCGGTCGACTTTACATCGCATTATAATATAATATAAATAATATATATTCTATAGGTATGACTGAAACGTATCGTAATAACTCACAAACGCTTTAATAATTTATAATATTTTTCGCATAAGAAACTGTGATATGTACACACATTACAAACACACGGACATTTACAGTTTCCGTTTCGCGCGTTCGCCAATATTCACACGGGCGTCGATCGTACATATAATTATTGGAAATACCATGTAGCGGGATTCGAAAGCTGAAAAACGCTGATTAAAAAAAAACGTAACATAATTACATTCTCGGAGGCGTATCGTCGGTACCTATACAACTCAAAGTTCAAGGGGAACGAGACAAAATGCGAGTCTTTGATAAAATTCCGAGTTCACGAGTGACATATGATAATATAATATGCTGTATTGTACAGCAATTTCAAAATTATAATTCAGCAATGTTTCATGCGTATATTTTACACGATAGTACTGACGTTAATATTTGTTTGCTTTTCCCAAACAAAATTGTATAGGTACACACATTTTAGTTTTTGAGAACCCGAGAAGTTTTCAAAATATTTTAGACGCAAGGGTTTCATTTATGTATGATAGGCGTATTAGTTGTGTATGTATAACCACGGCTTCCTATAACACTTTACGACCGATCTGCGTGGATGTATTTTTACACGTTTGCAAGTTTAGAGACGGAGACGGTAATAAAATACGTCAGAGATGATACCTATATAATAATAATATAATGCACGCATATTATGAATATCATATCCTATACATATTATTTATTCCTCTTGCCTACATACTGCGACCGCTTTATAAGCAACCGCAAAATACGTATGAATATATAAGATATTATATAGGTTACATCCCTCGTATAGTCGTATATACCGGTTCGGTTCTCTCGGAGACACCGCGAGCGTCTTATAACGTTTTCGTTATGTTTAGATACATATACCTACCTTAACTCTGGTACCGTATAGTAACAATAATAATATATATGTGTATATATAATAATTGTATGCAAACATGGTTATACCATTGTATATACACAGTCGGACCATGTCCGCGAAATCCGACCCACGTTACGACGTCACCCCCGCACAGTGAGAGTATTATATTTTATCTGCATACATATGATAATATATCGTCATCGGGCTCCATGGATGGCGGTATACCTATACGTTATAACGGTCGCGTTGCTATAGATGTACGATTATAACAGATATATTCACGCAAAGATTAAAACAAAAATGATTATTGTTGATAATATATATATTATATAGTAATAATATTATGTCGATCGCATCGATGATAAATAATATGATTATTAACAATACGAGTATTATCCTACACCTGTATTATACTGCATGGTCATATATATAGTTTCGGTCGATTTAATTAGGTATATGTGAATCGCTGTGCGGCGTGTGTATACCTACACAACCTATATAGGTACTAATAAATTATATACACACACAGGGTTATTATTTTAAAAGTCGTTATCTCAAAATTGTTGAAACAATAACATATTCTTACTATTTTTTATGATTAAAAGTTTTAAAAAGTTTTTACTCTTTCGAATGACAACGTGCCAATTTTATTTCATATTCCGAAACAGAATATTACTCAGAAAATTTCGATACATACAAATCAAATGTCGAACAAGTACCTAGCTGAATATAGTTACATTAGTTGTTACTCAGTTGTAATAGAAAGTTACTGGGTATAGTGGGTCAACATTTTGCTAGGTATCCTGTGTCACTCATCTAAACTTTAAATACGTTAAAAATTCACAGAAAAATTTTCTACTTTACAATATTTTTTTTTTTTTTGTTTTTATGTGATTTTTTATTCAATCTGTTACAAAAATATGAACAATAAGAACAATTGATGACAGTGTTAAAAAAATAGAAAAAAAATAAAAAGGCAGACCGGACGGAGTGTAGAGGCCTCCCAGCGGAGGTACTACGACGACTTTGCAATATGAAATTAAAAATGTACGTTGTCATTGAAACAAGTAAAAAACTTAGAAAAGAACGATAAAAAATGTATTTTTTTTTTTAGGGCGGTACTGTGCTAAGTAATATGCTTTTTTTTCATATGAGAATTACACTTTTTCATTGTAAATTATTAATAAGATGACTTTTTTGAAAATGATAATGTATACAAGCTCAATGTATAAATTGAAATTCAAACGAGTATAGGTAGTTTCTGAGTAATTTAAATTTAAGTACCCAGGATAATAATCCATGATAATAAGTTTAGAAGATAATGTATTAATGATAATTATTAATGTATCAAAATCTAATGATTTGTAAAAATTGTCTGAATATTGTATAATAAACTGTAGACATGAAGTATTTTTAATTTTGTGAAAACCATTATAAATTACAATTGTATTATCCTCCATACCTATGTGTATACAGATTAGTAACTTATAGACACTAATCCTTCATTTCTTAATTTAATTCCATCAAAATTGTTCATATACAAAAATAAGTTTGTATCACTTTAAAAAATACTACAAGTGGTAAGAAGATAATTAGAGTAACTATTTGAGAATCTGGTCATTAAGTATACCTACTTAAAATTTCCCACCACCATGGTTTAAATAAATTCAGTATTAACTATTAGAGAGAAAAAGAGGGGGATTATGTTTATGATTACTCGCCCTGTATATTATGTTGCTCTAAGTCTATATACGTACGAGACGCCACGTGTGCTAATATAATTACATTATATACACCGCGATGCGTGTAAGTACGGAAATTTCGATTTTTTTTTTTTTATTTATATACACCGAGTCGTCGTCATAATAATATTATAATATACAGTGTGACGTGGATACCTCTAGGACCAAGAGTCTAGGTATATGTGATGTTCTAACAAGAGCACGTTTCACAGGTTTCTGCATAGAGCTCATGATATTATACTCTCGAACTGGATACATACCATAATATATACGCAACTGCAGATCCGTATCTCGTCGACTACCGCGGTAGGTAACCAATAATTCGGTCTATGTTATAATTATAATAATAATTAATAATAATATATAGGTATTATTTTTTTAATATCGAGTAAATAGAAAATCAGTGCGGGTAGGACGGTGTATAATATAATATAATATAATATTATGTGTACAGCGTGCTCCCAAAACTATGGTATTAAATAGTATATTATAATATTATAAAGGTGTACCGGTGCTGGATCCCTCGTCAGTCGTCGTTGTTACGGTGCCTACAGCTATAATGATGCGTAGAGCTGCGGGCCAGCAGTTTCGTTGAAATTGCATAGTCCAAAACGAGTTTCGGACGTGCAAATTCTGATTGTGTCGTCAAACCCGCGCCGGGCGAAAACGAAACATTGAAAAATTGTATTTTAATCCGGAAACGAACGTTATATTATTATTATTATGACGACGTGTTCGTATATACATGTAAATATACATAATATAAAATGAACAAGGATAGGCGTTAATACACGGACTGCGTAAAATATCTGCATGGAATGCGCTGAATCGGTTGGAAAATTATCTAGATTGTAATATTTATTTTTATTTTGACGAATCAAAACAAGTGTAGATTTACATGCTTAAAAATTGTTTGATTTCGATTATTTTTTTTTTTATTAAAAAATATAAGTTATATTGCCAGTCAACAAATCCAAACCCACCTAAACACCCTTATGTCCTGGTTCAACAAATGGGGGATCAAAATCAACGAAACCAAATCATCGCATATTACCTTTTCTCTAAGACCACAAGACTGCCCGCCGATCACCTTGAACAACTCTACTATTCCGCACTGCACCCAAGTTAAATATCACGGTCTCACACTCGATAGAAGACTTACTTGGGATCCTCATCTTAAGGACAAGCGAAAAAAGTTAAACAGCAGACTTCACCTACTCAGGCCCTTACTAAGATCCAACATCAACTTCCAAAACAAAATTCTTATATACAAATGTCTCCTCCGTCCCATTTGGACATATGGTATCATACTCTGGGGCCCAGCCAAAAAATCTAATACTCAAACGATTCAAGCTTTTCAATCAATCTGTCTCCGTATCATTGCTAAAGCTCCCTGGTACGTAACGAACAAATTGCTCCACGATGAACTCCAAATCAAAACCATCCATGACACAGCCACTAATTTTTACAAAAGGTTTCATGAGAAACTCCATATGAACCACAACCACCTCATTTCACAACTGGCCTCAAAAATGCTTCCTGACAACCCTACAAGACGTCTCAAATGAAACTGGTGCAGAGATCTTCTTAATCAATAAAACACATTTATACATTATACATATAAAAATCTAATTTCACTGTAAAAGGGTGACTCGAGTGCGAGCCTTCCTACACATCACTCAAAGCCATTGTTTTTGTTTTAGTTATACTTATCATATTTACTTATTGTATATAATGTACAGATTGTAAATTTTCAATAAACGCCATTTTTAAAAAAAAAAAAAAAAAAGTTATAACACAATAATATAACCTTATAAATACGGCGTAAATTAAAGTACCAATATTGATAATTTCTAACATTATCTTTATATAGTACAATATTTACCGTCCTTTTATTTAATTAATTGTATCTATTAAAACACAAATTGAAAATTCAGTAAAAAAAAACATGAATATTACCCATATAAAATTAATCCTTTTTTATAGATATTTTTACAACTAATATACCTAGTTTGATTTGAGCTTTAATCGAATAACATATTACCTAGGTACCTCGCTAGGTACCTACTACCTTTATTATTACAAAAAAAAATCCATAGGTAATTATAATGTGTAAATATCTGAAAAGTAATTATTTGTGTATTATATTATTGATATTCTTCATAGTTTTGCAACATCACTAATTAAATAATCAAATTAAAAAGAATACAAGATACATGTAATACAATATACGTCCATATTATAGTAATCCAATATTTTAGATTTAGTTTTTAACAAATGGTTAAACGTATGTCTGGTGTGCATATTTTAATACCTATTAAATAGAATTTTCTATTTCGTAAAATTACTCATACACTTTGTGAAAGTTACTTAACCTATATATGAACTTATATCAATTATTTAAATAATATTATTTAGGTACGCATTATACATATTTTTATACTAAGATTTTCAGACTGTACCTTTTTATATTTTTTTTAGTATAATTAACTGCATACAAAATGATAAAACAGATAGTCGTGTATCGTATGCATTATTTAAAATTATTACGAATTATAGAAAAGTAAAATATTTTCCGGCTTTTGGCTTTCGGCAAGTTGTTGGCTTACAAATTGTTTTTATTTATCGAAAACACGATGAAACAATGTGTTTTACAAAAAACTGAGAAAAAATATTTTGTGACAATAGGTACACCAATAAAATTCTAGTAATCTGAATATAGTATTATATTATTATTATTAATAATATTAAGGTATAATTTCAAATAACATTATATTAGTTATATCATTATCATCAGTTAGCGATAATAATTTATTACAATCTCATATTTATACTAACTGATTTTTAGAAAGTAGTGATAATTTAATTTTAACTTATACGTCATAAAAATTTTAGGCAATTTTAACATTTTTAAATTACAATATTATACACAAAGTATATACGCTGCAAAGTAATAAGTTTCAAAATAAAAAAGTTGTTCACATTTATTGTTTATATTTCTTGATAATTATAGTACCTAATACATAACATAAGCTATTAATAACAGTATTGCAAATTATTTCTAATCCATAAAACAATATTCCAATAAAATAATATTCTATACTAACTATTATAGAAACGTATAATTATAGCTTGTAATTATAAAAACAATCAATACATTGTTTTATGAATTTACTTCAAAAATAAATTATTCAAAATGTGTAGTAGGTACATGCAGGTACTAGAAATTAATCATAATTTCCGTATCGTTTTGTCAATATTAAAATTAAAAATGAATTTATCAAACTTCGATACGAATAAATTTAGCATTTTATTCATTATGTACGGTGGAATAAATTGCATGTAGTTCAATGATTTTTTCCTATATTGAACCACATCATTGCTAGGTAAGTGTATGTATGAAGTCACGACGGGTTTTGAGAACGTATTTTTCGAGGTATTTCCAATGAACACGAAGTTTCAATAATTATAATTGAATTTGTAAAATATACAACATTTAAATGATTCTTTGAGACAATATAAAATATAGTAGAAATGACTAGAAAGTAAAAATTATAGTAAGTACAATGCATAATCTTTTTTATTTTAGATTTTTCTCATATTTATTAAATAACAGAAAATGTGAAAATTGTAGTAAATAATCGGTATTTCAACAAACCTAATATTATTATATTCAGACTGTATATAGCTAGTGTACATTCATTGTGATTTATTGAAACGTAAAATCAAGAAAAATATGGTTCAATAAATAATTATAATATTATAGATATTGGTTTTTGAAATGCCATAAAAACATTTCTGATCAATATCGTTTTTCGAAAGCAATACTTCTTCGCAAAAAAAAAACTAATCGGTATATATCGCATAGATGTACATACAATTATTCAGTTGACTATATAATATACTAGTATGTAAATCGAGCATGACGTTCGTCTAAATCAATGTGATACACCTATCATCTATATGACTATATATAATATATTGTATACATAAAATACCTAAATAACTGGTCAGGTATATATATAGGTGTATTTCAATTAGGTACAATTTTACGGTCCTTTAAATTAATGTTTTTAATTGAATTGTGTGTCCTTCCGCCTTCGTCATTTGATAATTAAAATACAAGATATTTGATATAATTCGAAAACTTACAAAACAAAATACGCCGTACGACAGTTAATACGCGTTGGTAAGATACTACCTATAATTTAAATTGCTGAGAAAATTTTGTTTAGATTTTCTTACGGATTAGTTGCCGCATATTTAACACATAAACTGAGTATACAAATACATTATGCATCACATATATTTGTAATAAGTACTTAATTACGAAACTAGAATTTAAAAATAAATCGTCATCAACAGACAACGCCAACTTGTCAGAGTAAGGTGATTTATGCAATTACAAGATATTATTTTACGCAAATCATATAAAAATACGACACCGCTCTACAGATACTTAATAATTATTTCTTAGCTGGTTTAGATTTTGGCACCTATAATATGGATGTATCTGAAAATATTGGTTATGTATACAAATGATTTTACTTACATTTTTTTAACTACCTTTAATATTCAATACAGTTTGTTACAACTTTCAAGTAATTGATAATGATTATTGTTCTCTGTATTTTACTAATTATTATTTTAAAGTTATTTTTTCCATAAAACTTTTGATGCGGATAAAACATTTGAATAGTTTTATATTTACTTCTGTGTCATAAGCCATAACTCATAATGAATACGTTGACCTAATACCCGTGCGACTAATTATTAAAACAAACAGATATATTAATATTAATAACATGCCTTTTGACCTATTATTTATTATAGGTGTATTAAAGTTCAGCTGTTCGAACTCAATAAAATAAATAAAGCCATATTTTCTCCCTACTTAAAATTAAAATTAAAAACATTGTACAACTTATTGCGTTTTCATTTTTAATCCCAAAAATAATGATAACATTTTTACCAAATATGAAATAATCAATAAACAAGTTTTTTTTATTAAGTGTATCTCAACTCTCGAGTGTTCGAGAAGAATATAACAATATTATGAATACAATTTACAAGCATTTTGTATTTGTATAATTATTTTATAATATATTATTATGATATTATAAAATCATGTAAATTTTAATGATAATAAATAATAAATATTTATGAATATTTCATTATTTACGTTCATTAAAATATAGGTACTATGTACGTTATTATTCAAAGTATTTTATATGAATTGGCCCTTTAAAATAAATGAATCATTTTATATACGTTTAATGTATATTCAATGTGGATGTTCCATACATTTTACGGTTCACTTTGAATGATCAAATTATACACACACCTAACTTTGCGCGTATTGGCGAATATTTCTACAGTTATTTAATCAGTGGATGTTATTGTTCATTCATAGTAAGTAACCGTATGGAAAATAAATATTATTTAAATGACAAGTTTTTTATCGTTTATATTTTTTATCCGCCAAGTATACTTAATAGAGTTTATTGACATATTAATTTAATATTGAATCTTAAAAATTCTGAAGGCTGTAAAAATATAGAAAGTAGACATTATGAGTTAATATAATTTCTCATAATTTTACTTATAATAAAGAACAGATGTTTTACATTTTTACGTTATCTCGGATCATTTTTTCTTAAAATGATTGGTTATAACAAATTATGTTATGTATAAGGTTTAGGGCAATAATTTGTTATTATTACTTGTCAACTTTATAATTAATAATAAAAGTACATATAAACGTGGTATTTTAATGAATACATTTTGTTTGTTTACTTTTATCTTTTTCACATATAATTGATTACATGTATAGCAAACAGTCAAGGAAAAAGTAAATTAAAAGTGTACAGGTACCTACACTAGAATATTGAACCTTTTTTTTATAGCTTTTATCTTTTAGTGTCCACACACAATTCATTAATATTCATAAAAAAATATAGGTAGGTACTTACTTCCCGAAAACTATGGTGATTCGGGTTTATTAAATTTTGTTTTTAGGCTAATAGTGACATAGAGTACCTACTTTTGAGAATTAATCCTTTTTCAAAAGTTTTATCTTTTCTTATTTTAAACATCTGAACAATTTGATATCGATATTTATTTGTAAATGCTTAAATAATATTATAATTCGTACATAAATGATTTAACAATTTTGGATTCAAATAAATTATCTAAGGGTATTTATACAATCTAGTATACATTTTAATGAATACGCCAATATTAAAAATAATGAAAAATAAATATACTTTTTTATGTGAAGATAGATGATTTACTACAAAAATATAATAACGCTGTGATTAATGTTCAACGTCAGTGAAACAAGAATCTATATCCGCACTTTCTCTGGATGCGAAAATGACACAAGCAATTCATGTTAAAAATATATTGTTTTGCAGCGGGTACCCGTTGGTCGTAGTGTTGGTGGATCGTAGAATATCTATAGATTTGTTGAGATTAATGCAATTAAAATCTCTTCTTATAGGTTCATTTTCAATTAAAATCAATTGTTTAATTTTAATATGTTCAATATTCGAGCTAGATTATAAAACAATGGAGACCATATCTATATCATAATGTTTGAATAATACTTGGATGTAACCAATTAATATTGTTCGCAGCTGGATTCGTTCGAAACATTCGTATCTACAACGTTTTTGAAATATAAATGTTATCGGTTGTTGTTCAGTTTTGAATTATGTAATTGTTATTGACACCGATGAAAACATAAAAATAATGCCATAAACAAAAAGCAATTGCAATTGAATTTTATATGTATATTGTATATATAATTATTTTTAGGAAGTATACCCATGTAGGTATATAATAAATGATTATTGTGTATAAAGTTTTCAAATATTTTTGGACTTGAAATTAAATGTATTATGTTTATATATAACAATTAACACCACATATTATATAGGTATTACATATAGAATAGAATAGATTAATAACTTACTGTTGTTCCATAATTATTTCCATCGCGTAAAAAAGATGAAAAATAAGTTGTATGGACTATAGCAGCAGAAATAGCAATTATTTGTATAAAATATATCCAAACTATGAATAAACAATATTTTAGAAAGACATTTGTTTCATCATGCTTATATATTTCTCTTAAGATAAGTTGCAGTTTTTATTACAGTAATAAAGTTAATTTATATTTGTCTCCTACGAATACCTTTTAACAGTAGAATAGAATTTTAAAATAGAGATACCAAAGCGCTTCAACAAAAACAAGTACCTATATTTTATTTGTCATTTAACAAGATTAAAGTTTTGCAAGTAACAATTTGTCATCAGCATATACTAAGTCTTTTTTGTTCTTAAAAAAGAACATTTCTAACGCTGAGGGAATTAAAAAAACTTAAGAGAGCAAATTGAATGACTAAACATAGTTTTGTTTTCTATTTGTGTTCAAATAATTACATCAAAAATTAAAATTTATGTGCAGTATCGAACAATAATTGATAAAAATTAGATTTTATCTCTTTGCATTGCTGTTAGTTAAAATATTAAATTCAACCGACAAAAAGTTTCATTTTTGTTTTACAGAATGATGTAATCACGATGATATTTTCACAGTTAAATTAATTAACTAATGTTCTATTAAACACCCGTCATGAAAGAACATTTACATTTACTTTTTCAATGATTCACTGAACTTAAGTATTTAATACTCGCCATTTAGTTAAAATCTAGTTAACCTAACCTACCCAAGTAATGTGCAAGCAAGAGACGACGAAAGAGACTACTGTTTGTATTGAACTAAAATTACTGTACAAGCTTTTAACGAGCATGGTTAATGGCAAACATTGGCGACATATTTTGCTCCGCTAAAGATATAATGTAGTAGGTTTTCTTGTCTTGCGGCTCATTATACTATAGCTTCATTATCATTATTTTTAATTTATCAAACAACATCTGAATGTCCAGCAGAAACCATTCAGAGTATTAAACGGATTCGCATATACATATATTATACACACTCAATTTATATACATTCATAAATTCTAATTATTATCGTCATAGCTGTGTACAAAAAATAAATGTTTTAATTCTTTAAAATAAACAACTAATATTCAACTGCACAAATATCGTATCCATTTCACTGGGGACGGTAGAAAAAACACTAACGTGTCATTTGACATCACATATAATTACATTTTTTGTCCGTAGGTACTTTATACCTACATATAATATACTATCGAACTATATAGCTTAATAAAAATACGTGTGCATTTCAAACGACTAAGAAATATGTCAGCGCAGCACATAAATGCAATTTTAAAATCGTGAAAAATTTCACACGGGAAACACGTCCCGTGATCGAAGAAAGTTTTACGGGAAACGCTGAGAGTGTAGTGTTACGCGTTTAGATAAGGTTTTATTTGTGTATGATGGACGACTAGACCGAAGTTCAACTCTGTTGTTTTTCTCTCCTTTCAAAATCAGCCGTCCACCAATCAGAATGCTGTCCAGCTCCAGCAACGCAGCAATGCGGTTATAATGGTAAACTGGTTTTGTTTTCGTGAACAGATGACAAATGCATTTCTACAGTGTACGGTGTATATTGTATACTATTATACATCTACCTTTACACAATGTCAACGATGTGACGAGAGTTTCAATACCGTACTTATAACTTATAAGTCAAATTAATTGGTTTTGTGTCAAACAACAAGTCTAGGACTAGTTAATAAGGACATTATATACCTCGTAGAAGACCCAATAGGTACATGTAATAAAACACGAGTGCATACACATGCCGCGTAAAGTAATTTAATGGGATCGACGATAGTTTAATCTGCAGTATATAGATATATTATTACGATGACCGCAGCTTCGTAAAAGACGTTTAAAAAAAGAACGACGACAACGAAGGATTATGATTATTTTTTAACAATAGAAAGGCAGGGCTTGTGTATTCCAATCGTTAATACTCATCGTTTACCTGCTGCAGCAATGCACAAGAAATTGTTTTTGTTTGTACAAGGCACTCCAGCCCTTCCATTGTTGTTAAACAGTGGAATTCCGTATTGTACCTTTAGTAGGGCAGAGTTCACATGGATGACAACACGGCGGTCATGTAAACATTGTACAAATTTGATGTGACAAATGATAAATTTAATGGAAATAAAGTCCTCGTTCTATGATATTCGTTCGACACGTATAGGTAGGTACCGCGACCGCGTTTATACGATTATGAAATAAAATATCGTCGAATAAAATACGAGGTACTATACTAAATAGGTACTAATTATGAATAATAATATTCATCTACCTACGCTAATTTTTCCACACCACTCGCAGTAAAATGGCAAATTTCGATAACGAACATAGTTACCGTTATGTTAAAGTAGGTACTAGACATATAGGAATATATTATATAATATCATCGAGTATATATATATATGTAAATATAATATATACTCAATGATGACGATATATATTAACGTATTTGTTGGTGTTCGGATGATGAAAATTCACGAGTAATTACATACATCCACATCGTTGCAAATATCGAGTTATTCGAACCATGTTTCCGGTTAATTGTTTGTCCGGTGGCAATATTCAGCAATGAAAATCATTTTCTCTGGAATTCGTTTTCGAATTTAACGAAAAAAAAAAATCGAAAAAATCACTGTGCTAGTTTCGCGAACATAGTGCGTTTGAACTTCATCGCGGCGACCGGCCTGAGGCCGTTTAATTCTTTATTTCCAACTCTATTCGAACTATTCGTTTAAGTCGTATCCTAATTTCAATGACAAACACTGACGAAATACGATTCAACGAATAGACAATGTGAGGACAATCACACACATATACGCGCGTCGTCGCGCGTCGTTGACATTTCGGTCTACAAAAATGATAATTTGGTATTGTTCATAACTAAATTGTATTTTGCAATTTTGCATACATTATACTTACACTTTTTCTGTGGTGCTCTACCACTGCCGCTATTTAAAAACTAATAAAAAAAACTTCGCTACATCTTCATAGTCAGTGTTGTGCAATCTAGGGCGACGGACGTTATATAGATAAAATAATATCTAATATGCCCAGGGGCTTAGAAAAGAAAATCTCATGTGAAATGGAATTTCGGTAATTTGTTGGGATGTGTGAATTTTTTTTTTTAAATTTATAATGCACCTCCTACTCATATATTAGTTTAGGATAAATTTATAGAAGTGTTTGATTAGTTAGAAAGTGCAAATTAATGGTTGTAAAAAGCAGCGAAATTTGCGCCATTTACAATGGAAAATTTTTATGTCGCTATAACTAAACGCTACCGAAACAAAGCGGTACGTTACTATTGCATTGCTAAAAAATAAAAGTAGTGCGCCACTTCCAACCACTGCATACACTCATACACACACACACGACACACATATATATAATATACAAAATAATAATATGTAAGCCGTTCTTTTCAAACGCTTCGTTCCACGGCCGGCTGTACTATACACCATACTATACTATAATATAGTGTAAATCGTGTCCGAGAACACTTTCTATACCTACGAATACGTTTGTGCCGTAGTAACGGCCTAAAAATAATGTTCCTCGACCGGCGACGCAATGGCAATATTAATAGTATTATTAAAACATTATGCCTAGCCTAATTGGGGAGGTTTGTTAACACCCAATTTAATGTATTCGATAAGCAACGGTGGCACGTGACGGCGATAAAGTGTTTAGCACGTTTTCGATATTATACGATGAAAGTCGACAGATAAACCGAGTTTCCCACGGGTCGGAGCACACTGCTTCGGCGGTGTCGGAGACTTTGACGGGATGGACCGTAAACGACCGACGTAACGGTAAACGGCTACCGAACAACATAATAGATTAAAATAATAGTATATTATCCAGTATAATATTATCTCCAGACTTTATCTTTTCTGTAAACAAACACACGTGTGTTGAGTGCCTTCCTACATATTTTTATCTGCATCGGCCCTTGGTCGAATCTGCGCATACTTCCTCCGCGAGTTCTATAATGGCGCTCGGGCGGGTACCCTCTTTGCACGCATCACGTCCTTTACAACGTTCTTAAACTTATAATAATATTATATTTTGTATATTGTTATTGTGATGGTGGTGAACGAATCGCCACCAGGACGTTTACATACCTCCAAAACGGGATCTCGTCGGATCCTCGTCCGCTTAATTTGATTTCTCGCACTCGACCACCTGCGAAACAGCGCGATTTACTGAATCCGGAAGATCGCGCGGCCCGAGAGACCGCGGCGGCGTGTCATTATAACAGGTACGACGACAACAATATTCACCATCGATCGAGACCGGCGCACGATCGCGAACTGTGAAGTCGCCGACAATCGATGATAGTAGTAATAATAATAATAATAATAATAATAATATTATTATTATTGTTTCATCATTATCGGCGAGCAGGCGCGCGCGCGTAGCGGACGGTTATACCTACACACAACACACTTCGAACACAACTGTCGCCGATTCGAACGGGCGTGCGAGATAAGCAGCGAGATGAAAAGAAAAACAAAAACAAACTACTGATTTTTCCGGTAAATAACAACAACGTCGTGTATTATAATATTATAATACCTAACGGTAATCACTGTATTGATATTATTTAAATACGTTTGTCGTGCGTTTGTGTTATTATGTCTAAATAAAATATCAATGGATTTAATATTATTATTATTCGGAAACGGCGGCACCCGATAACGCGAGAGAGCGTGTAGAGTAGACGCACGACGATACGCGCCACCAATAGCAGCGCACGGGAACGAACTGCCCGAGTGGCGGCACCGGTGGCGGCCACGAATTACGATTTACGACACAAGACCACGCGCTCACGCACGCACATGCACCTGTTGATCATCTTGAATCGGTTGCATTCTTAACACTCCGCCGCCGCCGCCGCATTCCGATCGGCGGCGCGGCGGCGGCGGCCGTGGCGGCAGCGGTGGTGGCGGTCGTTATCAGTCTACGCCGCCGCCGCGTCCCCACCCGCCGCGTCCCCACCCACCGACGGCGACGAATGCCGGGCCACGGAGTATACAAAACGGTCGCAACACGGGTTTCTCGATCGCGTCGCGAAACAGCGCGACCGACCGCTGTGACGCGGTCAGTGTTCGTTATATTATTATTATTATTTTGCGAACAGAATCTCCGATAAACCGGCAAACGAGAATACGCGCGTCATGCTTGTAGGTATCTACTGACCGCATGGCTGGTCATGCTATAATATTATGGTTATCATAACAAATAGGCTAAAATCGCGGGGTGTCTGAGGGGGCTTAGCCCCCACCCCACAGACATTTTAATGGATTTGCGCTTATGGTCATCTACCGTAATCATTACCTAACAACCGGTCATCCCAGTTCGCGAAGAAAATATTACTTATATAGGAAAATATTATATTTACTACACTTAATATTTTCTTCGCGAACTGGGATGACCGGTTGATAATCGTCTGGTAATGGGAGGACTTGAATGCACGACGGTTTTGTTTTCATTGTTTTTTATCCCGTCGATCAGTGATCAATCATATTAATATTTGATGGGAAATCTGAACAAATTTATGTACAAAAATAATATAATATAGTATATTAATTATATCGTTGTTATACAGGTACAGACGTATACAGTTGATGTGGCAATATATATAAGGCAAAAAAAAAAAAATCTAATAGTTAAATATTGAGTCATCTAATACACCTGGGTTTTTATAAATTAAAATTGATACATTTCAATAATTGCATTGGATTTGTCAATACTCAAAAGGATTAAGATTTAAGATGATATATTAATGTATTATTTATGTCAAAATAAATAGATATGTACAATATTTTTTTATATTAAAAAGTCATGTACTTATAAATATTTGTACATACTTTTAGTGAAAAGAATCATATAGGTACTCCATTATCCATGATTGATTTTATTTAGCTTTATTTGTATTACTCCCAACACTGTTGGAAACGGTAAATGTCAGGTTAGTTGCTAGTTGTTAGTTGCTAGTTTGCTACTTATTACTCACTAGTTATAAGAAACTTATTTTCAAATATTTACCAGGTACAAGACGTGTACAACCCTTAATACTATGAAACACATAACTAGTAACTACGGTTAAATACTAAAATACTACAATAAGTACCTGTAGCTAACTTATTATTTAATATAATATATACCTACTTATAAATTTAGGTCTTTGCGTTTTGGTGACTTGAACATAGATAATATATACATGGATCGGACATGAGGCGGTAGGACGTCCTGTGCCTGAAGAAATGAATAGATGTTACCGCATTGGTTATATTCGGTTATAGGTAGCTTTTGGTAAAAGATTACGTCAAAAAAATTGTTTATCTGTACCTTAGACACGGACTCATATCGCTATCTTAGTCCGTGACCTTAGATCATATACAATGGATGGAGTCATAGCATATTACGCGTATAAAATGAGTTAAAGCCAACATAACTATAGGAACTATAGGACCTGTGACATCTGCGCTTGCGCGACAGTTTATCTTAACTGCGCGTCTGTAGCACTTTGCGTCAAACATTAATGATAAGAGACCAAGCGCATGTGCATATCACTGAGGTCCTACAGTTATGTTGGCTTCAGAAATTGTTCGTTTGACTCTATCCATTGTATATGATCTAAGATCTGTACCATGATTATCTGTATTGTACATGTTGATAACATGGTTTAACCACGGTTAAACCACTACTATAACCACAGTCCACAAGTAACCACTGTAGTAATATGTATTATTTCCGGTTACAGCTGTATACCGTGTGTCTAAGGTATATAGAGCTGATGTCCTATCCATGTATATAATATTATATATGGGCTTGAGCCGCCGTCTATCTTCGGTAAAGTAGGTAAATATATTCCATAAGAATATGACGTGAGTTGTGGATATAAAATGTATAGACGTATAGTTGTTCGTATTTTCTAATAATAAAATTACATTTAATGTACAATTATTTACCACACTTGTATTGAAATAATGTATTACATTAAAGTATAAATTGAATATAAATTAAATTATGAACCTAAGAACTAAGCATTACAAAATATGTGTAAAAAGAAAATAATAAGTACAAATATTAAAAGTTGAACTTCCAGCCACTTTCAAAAACTACAGATTGCGTAGGTATCATTATATTAAGTACTGACTATAATAGGTAATGAATACAATTACGTCATAATATTAATAATACTGATAATAATTCGAGTTGGGATGCGATGGTAGACATTTGCTTTTTAGTTTTATCTATTTGGTTTAAGTTAGGAATACATTCATTTATGTACATTTGTGGTTTATGCATATTCATAAGTGCACAAAGCTGTAATAAAAATGGTTGTGAAATGTTTTATTTTTTTTACTTTTATGGGTATCTATACTATTTAACAGCTCTTTATACAGATAAATATATTTTAGGGGCTTATGGCCTATATAATAGCCCATAGGTGCCACTTAAAATGTTTTTATATTAACATTTAACATTCTCCGGAAATATTAGAAAATAAGAATTTATGTTTATTTTTATCGTTTATTTAATATCTAACGATTTTTAATTTAAATTTTTTTTATAATTCCACGAAAAAAAAAAGTGAAAGTATTATGTATGATTGTTATTTTTATTTTTAAATGTGAGATACAATTCAATTTAGTTCTAACTTCGTAGTTGCTATAGTTATTGAGTAAAATAATAAATTATCTTTTATTTTTTAAGATATAAACGTATATAAGTATTCTAAAAATGTTCATTCGTGGAAAAACCAATTACTTAATGTTCGAGTAAAGTGCATTATTATTAATATTTATTTTTTAAACAAAACCTACCCAATGCTCAAATAATTTCTTAAACAAAATATATATAAATAGAGATAGCTATATTATATTATATATACAATTATAATATAATGTAATATATAAAATAAATAATTAAATTTTAGTTACAGTCTGTTACAAAATGTGCAATTGGTTGTATTATAAATGTATTATATATTGTAATTATTATTACAATATATACTATTGTAGCAGGTGGTAACTTCTATACATTTTTCATTCCTACCATACCAAAATAATATAAGAGCGATTCAATTGTAAAATTGTAATTTATTATTAAAATATTATCGAACGAGATTGTTATTTTTTTATTTAAATAAAAAATAATTAATGTCTGGGTACTTACTAAAATAAACAGCCAGATATTTTTATGGAATTTAAAAACGTTTCGTCACCTGCACTATTTAATGAAGGTGTATAAACTATTATTAAATGAGAATATTATTATGTTGGTACAAAGATCGAAACACATTTTTGGAACTCAAATATTTTCTTTTTAAATCATTAAAAGTTTATTACGACTTTCATTCAAACTCGAACATTTTTAAAGTCGTCTTAAATGAACACATTGGGTAAAATTAAATACATAGACGTGGTAGAATATAATATTATAAAAATCATAAGACCTTAAAAATGAAGTTTTCAAATCGACTTTTAGAAAACTCACAAAGAAACAATATTCAATGTCAATAAGTTATAACTAATAATTATAAACGTATAACTAATTTTTAAATCCGTTGTAAAGTTACATTCCGAAGGTTAATAAATTACATATATAGGTAAATTAATTTTATTGTATGTACATTATACCTACATAACATAAATGGCTCAATGATACGTTAAATTAATAAATCGAGATTATATTTTTACTGTTTGGATGATATTTATTATAGGTAGAACGTAGGTAGGTACCATAAAAGCGTTAATCTACTATCGTTCTATTTCAATAGGTATCTATGTAGTCATTATCATGCAGATGTTGTAATAAAGCTATTCTTCAGAAAATATTAAGGAATCCAATATTACAATAATATTTAAGCACAAAGAATAAACCACAAGTCAGGACAATGGTGTACCTACATAATATTATACCTGCATAAAAAAATTGTTCAATAATGCCGTGTGGTTGTTAATATATTTTATATGTCTAAGCCTCTATACACTTCAAATCTATTATAGTCAGTTACTTTTTTATCAGTTATTTTATAAATTATATTTTAATAGATTTTAACTAAGGATTTTTGATTAATAGTTTCTACTTTATGATATGCTATACTTATGCTACAAAGTTAAATAAAAAACTTGTAAGTCTTTGTAATAATTCTATATAGAACATTTTATAAAATTACATAACCTACACTTACCTACAAATTACAGAATTTGACAATAATTGAAATGGAAGATTAAATTTTGTGAATAAATATTAAAAACAGTTGTTTACAACATTTATATTACACACTTATTGTTAATAACTGTATATGGGTACCTAATCGATATAAAAATGATTGATTGTGTAAAAATCTCCAAAATTGGTAATATACATTATATGCATATAGATATGTACCTATATGACGTGTAGGTTGGATATATTGATTAATAATTTATAACTTACTTTAAATTCACCGCTATACAGATAATATAATTTGTTATTATTATGTGACTTTCACTAATTGTTATAAAAATGAATATTTTTAGTAGGTATAGTTTTTTTTATTTAAGAAACAAAACAAAAGATATATTAAATTATTCTCAAAATATTATAATATATAGGTATAGCCGTATAGGTATTATGATTACAATTTATTATTGAAGGATGAAGGCCAATATTAGAGTTAAGAAAACTATTTCGAAACATGTCTAAATCCATAGGTTAATTACATTACTAAAACATATTATAATAATATAATTTTATACTTGCAGGTAGCCCATATACGAAGACAATTTTATTTGTTATCCATTTGAGAAAAATGGATGGCATCGCTGCCTGTTTATTCTAAAGGTAGGACGTTTAGTGGCGCCGAGTTCAGTAAAATAAGTGGTTTCAATTCCAACCAAAGCTCACCCAACCACCCACCCACCCAATTCATCATTCAAAACGGAAGAAAATTATTTAAAACTCCAAACCACACATAGCCGCTCGCTACGCTCGCAAATTATTTGTATTTTATTAAATAATTTAATATTTTATTTTATTGTTGTATCGATTTCAATCATAGTCACTGATGATTAGTTAGTCAGTTACTATGTTCACAAAGATTTTTGAGTTCCACGATAGATCACAACATTTTTTTTGTTTATAAATGGTTACTATATTGGTTACAGATATTATTATTATAGGACAAATTAGTAGAAATGTTGTGTGTATTAATATTTGTCATTGGTCACTCGGGCAGATGAGGTAAAATAATGAATCAAATCGTCGCATTTACATGGCCTCGATTAAAAAAACTATATCTTAAAAACAATTGTATGTTTGTAGCTTATATATTCAAAAACTACAGGACTGATGTTGACGAAAATTTCAGATTATTCTTAGAGATATCATAAACGCTTTGAGAGTAAATTTAATTACGATAAAAATATATCAAGTGGTAAATCCAATTAGCGACTTGTGGTCAACCTTATCTTTCGAATTATTTCACAAATAGCGAGGCACGCCAACGCCCGCGCCGATTTGCTCTTGAATTAAGTACACTAAAACTGAGATACATCCAGTATATC